>NC_041380.1:22415156-22422383 GCF_002162155.2 Triticum dicoccoides
CGGGCGTAGGGATGAGGCGGCGAGGTCGGGCCCCCATGCCCCGATCTGATCTGGATCGGGGGAAGGCAGAGGAGGGGGCGAGTGGGAGTAGTGGGGGGTGAGGGAGACGAGGGGAGAGGTGGGGATTGTGCGGGGGAGTGGGGTGGCCGGGCTAGGGTTCGGTCGCCCCAGGGGGTGTTGTAGGTGCCAGCTGGGCCGGCCTGGTTGGCCCGATGGCCAACTGGGCCGAGGCCTAGTGGGGGTCCCTTTTTTTGTATATTCTTTTCTGTTTTTATTTTATTTTACTTTTCTGTTTTCTATTATAGTTTTTAATAGTTTTCAGTTTTGTAAATTTATAAGACCAGTACCTAAGTGGAAGTTGCAAATTAGCCCACTTCTATAATATATTTTGGAATTTTTTTTTAAATATTTAGTTCGCATTTTTATAAATTTCAAAAGGGCATTTATAATAGGTTTAGCTGCTGTTTTAATTATTTTAGTGCATTGGAATAATTTATAGAAGTTTTGTTTCTTCACCATAATTATCTATGCAATATTTGACACGGTCCGAACAATTTTGTTTTAAAGTTTGAAAACTTTGTTTGTTTGCCAAAAATTCAAGTTTGAATTCGAATCGGTTTCGAACTAATGCGAGATTATCAACAGTAACCGAGGTGACGTGGCATCCTTAGTAGAGGGTTACTGTAGTTTAATTACCCGGGCGTCACAAACCCTCTCTACTTTCTCGCACATGCTATGTGGGTGAAATGATGATACCATGCCAACTTGGAACCTTTTCAGAGTTCATTTCAAATGCTTTTCAATTTCATGTTCTTATAGTTAAAATTAATCAGTAAATGCATGAAAAATAACAAATGAAGTCAGAAAGGGTTGTAAATCGATGATGTGGCTTTGAATGGTGCATTTTGAACACAGAAAAACAATGGAGTTCAAATAAGTTCAAAAAATGAAATCTCTTTGTAACAGACGAGTTTCCGGATGAAACCCTGATACTTCGAAAGAGATTGTCCGTTTTGTACAGGAAGTGCATCCAGTTTTTGCCGTAACCCTCTCTACTTTCTCGCACATGCTATGTGGATGAAGTGATGATACCATGCCAACTTGGAACCTTTTAAGAGTTCATTTTAAATGCTTTTCAATTTCATAGTCTTATAGCTCAAAATAATCAGTAAATGCATGAAAAATAACAAATGGAGTCAGAAAGGGTTGTAAATCGATGATGTGGCTTTGAATGGTGCATTTTGAACACAGAAAATCTATGGAGTTCAAATAAGTTCAAAAAAATGAAATCCCTTTGTAATAGACGAGTTTCCGTATGAAACCCTGATACTTCGAAAAGATTGTCCGTTTTGTACACGAAGCGCATCGAGTTTTTGCCGTAAACCTCTCTACTTTCTCGCACATGCTATGTGGGTGAAATGATGATACCATGCGAACTTGGAACCTTTTCAGAGTTCATTTCAAATGCTTTTCAATTTCATGGTCCTATAGCTCAAAATAATCAGTAAATGCATGAAAAAAAACAAATGTAGTCAGAAAGGGTTGTAAATTGATGATGTGGCTTTGAATGGTTCATTTTGAACACAGAAAAACTATGGAGTTCAAATAAGTTCAAAAAAATGAAATCCCTTTGTAACAGACGAGTTTCCGTATGAAACCCTGATACTTCGAAACAGATTGTCCGTTTTGTACACGAAGTGCATCCAGTTTTTGTCGTAACCCTCTCTACTGTCTCGCACATGCTATGTGGGTGAAATGATGATACCATGCCAACTTGGAACCTTTTCAGAGTTCATTTCAAATGGTTTTCAATTTCATGGTCTTATACCTCAAAATAATCAGTAAATGCACGAAAAATAACAAATGAAGTCAGAAAGGGTTGTAAATCGATGATGCGGATTTGAACGGTGCATTTTGAACACAGAAAAACAATGGAATTCAAATAAGTTCAAAAAAAAGAAATCCCTTTGCAACAGACGAGTTTCTGTATGAAACCATGATACTTCGAAAGAGATTGTCCGTTTTGTACATGAAGTGCATCCTGTTTTTGCCGTAGCCCTCTTACTTTCTCGCACATGCTATGTGGGTGAAATGATGATACCATGCCAACTTGGAACCTTTTCAGAGTTCATTTCAAATGCTTTTCGATTTCATGGTCTCATAGCTCAAAATAATCAGTAAATGCATGAAAAATAACAAATGTAGTCAGAAAGGTTTGTAAATTGATGATGTGGCTTTCAATGGTTCATTTTGAACACAGAAAAACTATGGAGTTCAAATAAGTTCAAAAAAATGAAATCCCTTTGTAACAGACGAGTTTCTGTATGAAACCCTGATACTTTGAAAGAGATTGTCCGTTTTGTACACGAAGTGCATCCAGTTTTTGCCGTAACCCTCTCTACTTTCTCGCACATGCTATGTGGGTGAAATGATGATACCATGCCAACTTGGAACCTTTTCAGTGTTCATTTCAAATGCTTTTCAATTTCATGGTCTTATAACTCAAAATAATAAGTAAATGCACGAAAAATAACAAATGAAGTCAGAAAGGGTTGTAAATTGATGATGTGGCTTTGAATGGAGCATTTGGAACACAGAATAACTATGGAGTTGAAAAAAGTTCAAAAAAATGAAATCCCTTTGTAACAGACGAGTTTCCGTATGAAACCCTGATACTTCGAAAGAGATTGTCCGTTTTGTACACGAAGTGCATCCAGTTTTTTTCGTAACCCTCTCTACTTTCTCGCACATGCTATGTGGGTGAAATGATGATACCATGCCAACTTGGAACCTTTCAGAGTTCATTTCAAATGCTTTTCAATTTCATGGTCTTATAGGTGAAAATAATCAGTAAATGCATGAAAAATAACAAATGAAGTCAGAAAGGGTTGTAAATTGATGATGTGGCTTTGAATGGTGCATTTTGAACACAGAAAAACAATGGAGTTCCAATAAGTTCAAAAAAATGGAATCCCTTTGTAACAGACGAGATTCCGTATGAAACCCCGATACTTTGAAAGAGATTGCCCGTTTTGTACACGAAGTGCATCCAGTTTTTGCCGTAACCCTCTCTACTTTCTCGCACATGCTACGTGGGTGAAATGATGATACCATGCCAACTTGGAACCTTTTCAGAGTTCATTTCAAATGCTTTTCAATTTCATGGTCTTAAGGTGAAAATAATCAGTAAATACATGAAAAATAACAAATGAAGTCACAAAAGATTGTAAATTGATGATGTGTCTTTGAATGGTGCATTTTGAACAGAGAAAAACAATGGAGTTGAAATAAGATAAAAAATGAAATCCCTTTGTAACAGACGAGTTTCGGTATGAAACCCTGATACTTCGAAAGAGATTGTCCGTTTTGTACACGAAGTGCATCCAGTTTCTGCCGTAACCCTCTCTACTTTCTCGCACATGCTATGTGGGTGAAATGATGATACCATGCCAACTTGGAACCTTTTCAGAGTTCATTTCAAATGCTTTTCAATTTCATGGTCTTATAGTTGAAAGTAATCAGTAAATGCATGAAAAATAACAAATGAAGTCAGAAAGGGTGGTAAATCGATGATGTGGCTTTGAATGGTGCATTTTGAACACAGAAAAACAATGGAGTTCAAATAGGTTCAAAAAAAATGAAATCTCTTTGTAACAGACGAGTTTCCGGATGAAACCCTGATACTTCGAAAGAGATTGTCCGTTTTGTACACGAAGTGCATCCAGTTTTTGCCGTAACCCTCTCTACTTTCTCGCACATGCTATGTGGATGAAGTGATGATACCATGCCAACTTGGAACCTTTTAAGAGTTCATTTTAAATGCTTTTCAATTTCATAGTCTTATCGCTCAAAATAATCAGTAAATGCATGAAAAATAACAAATGTAGTCAGAAAGGGTTGTAAATTGATGATGTGGCTTTGAATGGTGCATTTTGAACACAGAAAATCTATGGAGTTCAAATAAGTTCAAAAAAATGAAATCCCTTTGTAACAGACGAGTTTCCGTATGAAACCTTGATACTTCGAAAAAGATTGTCTGTTTTGTACACGAAGCGCATCCAGTTTTTGCCGTAACCCTCTCTACTTTCTCGCACATGCTATGTGGGTGAAATGATGATAACATGCCAACTTGGAACCTTTTCAGAGTTCATTTCAAATGCTTTTCAATTTCATGGTCTTATAGGTGAAAATAATCAGTAAATGCATGAAAAATAACAAATGAAGTCAGAAAGGGTTGTAAATTGATGATGTGGCTTTGAATGGTGCATTTTGAACACAGAAAAACAATGGAGTTCCAATAAGTTCAAAAAAATGGAATCCCTTTGTAACAGACGAGATTCCGTATGAAACCCCGATACTTTGAAAGAGATTGCCCGTTTTGTACACGAAGTGCATCCAGTTTTTGCCGTAACCCTCTCTACTTTCTCGCACATGCTACGTGGGTGAAATGATGATACCATGCCAACTTGGAACCTTTTCAGAGTTCATTTCAAATGCTTTTCAATTTCATGGTCTTAAGGTGAAAATAATCAGTAAATGCATGAAAAATAACAAATGAAGTCACAAAAGATTGTAAATTGATGATGTGTCTTTGAATGGTGCATTTTGAACAGAGAAAAACAATGGAGTTGAAATAAGATAAAAAAATGAAATCCCTTTGTAGCAGACGAGTTTCCGGATGAAACCCTGATACTTCGAAAGAGATTGTCCGTTTTGTACACGAAGTGCATCCAGTTTCTGCCGTAACCCTCTCTACTTTCTCGCACATGCTATGTGGGTGAAATGATGATACCATGCCAACTTGGAACCTTTTCAGAGTTCATTTCAAATGCTTTTCAGTTTCATGGTCTTATAGTTGAAAATAATCAGTAAATGCATGAAAAATAACAAATGAAGTCAGAAAGGGTGGTAAATCGATGATGTGGCTTTGAATGGTGCATTTTGAACACAGAAAAACAATGGAGTTCAAATAAGTTCAAAAAAAATGAAATCTCTTTGTAACAGACGAGTTTCCGGATGAAACCCTGATACTTCGAAAGAGATTGTCCGTTTTGTACACGAAGTGCATCCAGTTTTTGCCGTAACCCTCTCTACTTTCTCGCACATGCTATGTGGATGAAGTGATGATACCATGCCAACTTGGAACCTTTTAAGAGTTCATTTTAAATGCTTTTCAATTTCATAGTCTTATAGCTCAAAATAATCAGTAAATGCATGAAAAATAACAAATGTAGTAAGAAAGGGTTGTAAATTGATGATGTGGCTTTGAATGGTGCATTTTGAACACAGAAAATCTATGGAGTTCAAATAAGTTCAAAAAAATGAAATCCCTTTGTAACAGACGAGTTTCCGTATGAAACCCTGATGGTTCGAAAAAGATTGTCCGTTTTGTACACGAAGCGCATCCAGTTTTTGCCGTAACCCTCTCTACTTTCTCGCACATGCTATGTGGGTGAAATGATGATACCATGCCAACTTGGAACCTTTTCAGAGTTCATTTCAAATGCTTTTCAATTTCATGGTCCTATAGCTCAAAATAATCAGTAAATGCATGAAAAAAACAAATGTAGTCAGAAAGGGTTGTAAATTGATGATGTGGCTTTGAATGGTTCATTTTGAACACAGAAAAACTATGGAGTTCAAATAACTTCAAAAAAATGAAATCCCTTTGTAACAGACGAGTTTCCGTATGAAACCCTGATACTTCGAAACAGATTGTCCGTTTTGTACACGAAGTGCATCCAGTTTTTGTTGTTACCCTCTCTACTGTCTCGCACATGCTATGTGGGTGAAATGATGATACCATGCCAACTTGGAACCTTTTCAGAGTTCATTTCAAATGGTTTTCAATTTCATGGTCCTATAGCTCAAAATAATCAGTAAATGCACGAAAAATAACAAATGAAGTCAGAAAGGGTTGTAAATCGATGATGCTGATTTGAATGGTGCATTTTGAAAACAGAAAAACAATGGAGTTAAAATAAGTTCAAAAAAATGAAATCCCTTTGCAACAGACGAGTTTCCGTATGAAACCATGATACTTCGAAAGAGATTGTCCGTTTTGTACACGAAGTGCATCCTGTTGTTGCCGTAACCCTCTTACTATCTCGCACATGCTATGTGGGTGAAATGTTGATACCATGCCAACTTGGAACCTTTTCAGAGTTCATTTCAAATGCTTTTCGATTTCATGGTCTCATAGCTCAAAATAATCAGTAAATGCATGAAAAATAACAAATGTAGTCAGAAAGGTTTGTAAATTGATGATGTGGCTTTCAATGGTTCATTTTGAACGCAGAAAAACTATGGAGTTCAAATAAGTTCAAAAAAATGAAATCCCTTTGTAACAGACGAGTTTCCGTATGAAACTCTGATACTTCGAAAGAGATTGTCCGTTTTGTACACGAAGTGCATCCAGTTTTTGCCGTAACCCTCTCTACATTCTCGCACATGCTATGTGGGTGAAATGATGATACCATGCCAACTTGGGACCTTTTCAGAGTTCATATCAAATGCTTTTCAGTTTCATGGTCTTATAGTTGAAAATAATCAGTAAATGCATGAAAAATAACAAATGAAGTCAGAAAGGGTGGTAAATCGATGATGTGGCTTTGAATGGTGCATTTTGAACACAGAAAAACAATGGAGTTCGAATAAGTTCAAAAAAAATGAAATCTCTTTGTAACAGACGAGTTTCCGGATGAAACCCTGATACTTCGAAAGAGATTGTCCGTTTTGTAAACGAAGTGCATCCAGTTTTTGCCGTAACCCTCTCTACTTTCTCGCACATGCTATGTGGATGAAGTGATGATACCATGCCAACTTGGAACCTTTTAAGAGTTCATTTTAAATGCTTTTCAATTTCATAGTCTTATAGCTCAAAATAATCAGTAAATGCATGAAAAATAACAAATGTAGTCAGAAAGGGTTGTAAATTGATGATGTGGCTTTGAATGGTGCATTTTGAACACAGAAAATCTATGGAGTTCAAATAAGTTCAAAAAAATGAAATCCCTTTGTAACAGACGAGTTTCCGTATGAAACCCTGATGCTTCGAAAAAGATTGTCCGTTTTGTACACGAAGCGCATCCAGTTTTTGCCGTAACCCTCTCTACTTTCTCGCACATGCTATGTGGGTGAAATGATGATACCATGCCAACTTGGAACCTTTTCAGAGTTCATTTCAAATGCTTTTCAATTTCATGGTCCTATAGCTCAAAATAATCA
>NC_041380.1:22422599-22429477 GCF_002162155.2 Triticum dicoccoides
AAAATAATCAGTAAATGCATGAAAAAAAACAAATGTAGTCAGAAAGGGTTGTAAATTGATGATGTGGCTTTGAATGGTTCATTTTGAACACAGAAAAACTATGGAGTTCAAATAAGTTCAAAAAATGAAATCCCTTTGTAACAGACGAGTTTCCGTATGAAACCCTGATACTTCGAAACAGATTGTCTGTTTTGTACACGAAGTGCATCCAGTTTTTGTCGTAACCCTCTCTACTGTCTCGCACATGCTATGTGGGTGAAATGATGATACCATGCCAACTTGGAACCTTTTCAGAGTTCATTTCAAATGGTTTTCAATTTCATGGTCCTATAGCTCAAAATAATCAGTAAATGCACGAAAAATAACAAATGAAGTCAGAAAGGGTTGTAAATCGATGATGCGGATTTGAATGGTGCATTTTGGACACAGAAAAACAATGGAGTTAAAATAAGTTCAAAAAAATGAAATCCCTTTGCAACAGACGAGTTTCCGTATGAAACCATGATACTTCGAAAGAGATTGTCCGTTTTGTACACGAAGTGCATCCTGTTGTTGCCGTAACCCTCTTACTATCTCGCACATGCTATGTGGGTGAAATGATGATACCATGCCAACTTGGAACCTTTTCAGAGTTCATTTCAAATGCTTTTCGATTTCATGGTCTCATAGCTCAAAATAATCAGTAAATGCATGAAAAATAACAAATGTATTCAGAAAGGTTTGTAAATTGATGATGTGGCTTTCAATGGTTCATTTTGAACACGGAAAAACTATGGAGTTCAAATAAGTTCAAAAAAATGAAATCCCTTTGTAACAGACGAGTTTCCGTATGAAACTCTGATACTTCGAAAGAGATTGTCCGTTTTGTACACGAAGTGCATCCAGTTTTTTCCGTAACCCTCTCTACTTTCTCGCACATGCTATGTGGGTGAAATGATGATACCATGCCAACTTGGAACCTTTTCAGAGTTCATTTCAAATGCTTTTCGATTTCATGGTCTTATAGGTGAAAATAATCAGTAAATGCATGAAAAATAACAAATGAAGTCAGAAAGGGTTGTAAATTGATGATGTGGCTTTGAATGGTGCATTTTGAACACAGAAAAACTATGGAGTTGAAATAATTTAAAAAAATGAAATCCCTTTGTGACAGACGAGATTCGGTATGAAACCCCGATACTTCGAAAGAGATTGTCCGTTCTGTACACGAAGTGCATCCAGTTTTTGCCCTAAACCTCTCTACTTTCTCGCACATGCTACGTGGGTGAAATGATGATACCATGCCAACTTGGAACCTTTTCAGAGGTCATTTCAAATGCTTTTCAATTTCATGGTCTTAAGGTGAAAATAATCAGTAAATGCATGAAAAATAACAAATGAAGTCAGAAAAGGTTGTAAATTGATGATGTGGCTTTGAATGGTGCATTTTGAACACATAAAAACAATGGAGTTCAAATAAGTTAAAAAAATGAAATCCCTATGTAACAGACGAGTTTCCATATGAAAGCCTGATACTTCGAAAGAGATTGTCCGTTTTGTACATGAAGTGCATCCAGTTTCTGCCGTAACCCTCTCTACTTTCTCGCTTATGCTATGTGGGTGAAATGATGATACCATGCCAACTTGGAACCTTTTCAGAGTTCATTTCAAATGCTTTTCAATTTCATAGTCTTATAGCTCAAAATAATCAGTAAATGCATGAAAAATAACAAATGTGGTCAGAAAGGGTTATAAATTGATGATGTGGCTTTGAATGGTGCATTTTGAACACAGAAAATCTATGGAGTTCAAATAAGTTCAAAAAAAAAGAAATCCCTTTGTAACAGACGAGTTTCCGTATGAAACCCTGATACTTCGAAAGAGATTGTCCGTTTGGTACACGAAGTGCATCCAGTTTTTGCCGTAACCCTCTCTACGTTCTCGCACATGCTATGTGGATGAAATGATGATACCATGTCAACTTGGAACCTTTTCAGAGTTCATTTTAAATGCTTTTCAATTTCATAGTCTTATAGCTAGAAATAATCAGTAAATGCATGAAAAATAAGAAATGTAGTCAGAAAGAGTTGTAAATTGATGATGTGGCTTTGAATGGTGCATTTTGAACACAGAATAACTATGGAGTTCAACTAAGTTCAAAAAAATGAAATCCATTTGTAACAGACGAGTTTCCGTAAGAAACCCTGATACTTTGAAAGAGATTGTCTGTTTTCTAGACGAAGCGCATCCAGTTTTTGCCGTAACCCTCTCTACTTTGTCGCACATGCTATGTGGGTGAAATGATGATACCATGCCAACTTGGAACCTTTTCAGAGTTCATTTCAAATGCTTTCCAATTTCATGGTCTTATAGCTCAAAATAATCAGTAAATGCATGAAAAATAACAAATGTAGTCAGAAAGGGTTGTAAATTGATGATGTGGCTTTGAATGGTTCATTTTGAACACAGAAAAACAATGGAGTTCAAATAAGTTCAAAAAAATGAAATCCCTTTGTAACAGACGAGTTCCGTACGAAACCCTGATACTTCGAAAGAGATGTCCGTTTTGTACACGAAGTGCATCCAGTTTTTGCCGTAACCCTCTCTACGTTCTCGCACATGCTATGTGGGTGAAATGATGATACCATGCCAACTTGGAACCTTTTCAGAGTTCATTTTAAATGCTTTTCAATTTCATTGTCTTATAGCTCAATATAATCAGTAAATGCATGAAAAATAACAAATGAAGTCAGAAAGGGATGTAAATTGATGATGTGGCTTGGAATGGTGCATTTTGAACACAGAAAATCTATGGAGTTCAAATAAGTTCAAAAAAATGAAATCCCTTTGTAACAGACGAGTTTCCGTATGAAACCCTGATACTTCGAAAGAGATTGTCCGTTTTGTACACGAAGTGCATCCAGTTTTTGCCGTAACCCTCTCTACTGTCTCACACATGCTATGTGGGTGAAATGATGATACCATGCCAACTTGGAACCTTTTCAGAGTTCATTTCAAATGCTTTTCAATTTCATAGTCTTATAGCTCAAAATAATCAGTAAATGCACGAAAAATAACAAATGAAGTCAGAAAGGGTTGTAAATCGATGATGTGGATTTTGATGGTGCATTTTGAACACAGAAAAACAATGGAGTTCAAATAAGTTCAGAAAAAATGAAATCTCTTTGTAACAGACGAGTTTCCGGATGAAACCCTGATACTTCGAAAGAGATTGTCCGTTTTGTAAACGAAGTGCATCCAGTTTTTGCCGTAACCCTCTCTACTTTCTCGCCCATGCTACGTGGGTGAAATTATGATACCATGCCAACTTGGAACCTTTTCAGAGTTCATTTCAAATGCATTTCAATTTCATGGTCTTAAGATGAAAACAATCAGTAAATGCATGAAAAAAAAACAAATGAAGTCAGAAAGGGTTGTAAATCGATGATGTGGCTTTGAATGGTGCATTTTGAACACAGAATAACTATGGAGTTCAAATAATTTCAAAAAATGAAATCCCTTTGTAACAGACGAGTTTCCGGATGAAACCCTAATACTTCGAAAGAGGTTGTCCGTTTTGTACACGAAGTGCATCCAGTTTTTTCCGTAACCCTCTCTACTTTCTCGCACATACTATGTGGGTGAAATGATGATACCATGCCAACTTGGAACCTTTTCAGAGTTCATTTCAAATGCTTTTCGATTTCATGGTCTTATAGGTGAAAATAATCAGTAAATGCATGAACAATAACAAATGAAGTCAGAAAGGGTTGTAAATTGATGATGTGGCTTTGAATGGTGCATTTTGAACACAGAAAAACAATGGAGTTCAAATAATTTTAAAAAAATGAAATCCCTTTGTAACAGACGAGATTCGGTATAAAACCCCGATACTTCGAAAGAGATTATCCGTTTTGTACACGAAGTGCATCCAGTTTTTGCTGTAAACCTCTCTACTTTCTCGCACATGCTACGTGGGTGAAATGATGATACCATGCCAACTTGGAACCTTTTCAGAGGTCATTTTAAATGCTTTTCAATTTCATGGTTTTAAGGTGAAAATAATCAGTAAATGCATGAAAAATAACAAATGAAGTTAGAAAAGGTTGTAGATTGATGATGTGGCTTTGAATGGTGCATTTTGAACACATAAAAACAATGGAGTTCAAATAAGTTAAAAAAATGAAATCCCTTTGTAACAGACGAGTTTCCGTATGAAAGCCTGATACTTCGAAAGAGATTGTCCGTTTTGTACACGAAGTGCATCCAGTTTCTGCCGTAACCCTCTCTACTTTCTCGCTTATGCTATGTGGGTGAAATGATGATACCATGCCAACTTGGAACCTTTTCAGAGTTAATTTCAAATGCTTTTCAATTTCATAGTCTTATAGCTCAAAATAATCAGTAAATGCATGAAAAATAACAAATGTACTCAGAAAGGGTTGTAAATTGATGATGTGGCTTTGAATGGTGCATTTTGAACACAGAAAATCTATGGAGTTCAAATAAGTTCAAAAAAAATGAAATCCCTTTGTAACAGACGAGTTTCCGTATGAAACCCTCATACTTCGGAAGAGATTGTCCGTTTGGTACACGAAGTGCATCCAGTTTTTGCCGTAACCCTCTCTACGTTCTCGCACATGCTATGTGGATGAAATGATGATACCATGTCAACTTGGAACCTTTTCAGAGTTCATTTTAAATGCTTTTCAATTTCATAGTCTTATAGCTAGAAATAATCAGTAAATGCATGAAAAATAAGAAATGTAGTCAGAAAGAGTTGTAAATTGATGATGTGGCTTTGAATGGTGCATTTTGAACACAGAATAACTATGGAGTTCAAATAAGTTCAAAAAATGTAATCCCTTTGTAACAGACGAGTTTCCGTAAGAAACCCTGATTCTTCGAAAGAGATTGTCTGTTTTCTACACGAAGCGCATCCAGTTTTTGTCGTAACCCTCTCTACTTTGTCGCACATGCTATGTGGGTGAAATGATGATACCATGTAAGCTTGGAACCTTTTCAGAGTTCATTTCAAATGCTTTTCAATTTCATGGTCTTATAGCTCAAAATAATCAGTAAATGCATGAAAAATAACAAATGTAGTCAGAAAGGGTTGTAAATTGATGATGTGGCTTTGAATGGTTCATTTTGAACACAGAAAAACAATGGAGTTCAAATAAGTTCAAAAAAATGAAATCCCTTTGTAACAGACGAGTTTTCCGTATGAAACCCTGATACTTCGAAAGAGATTGTCCGTTTTGTACACGAAGTGCATCCAGTTTTTGCCGTAACCCTCTCTACGTTCTCGCACATGCTATGTGGGTGAAATGATGATACCATGCCAACTTGGAACCTTTTCAGAGTTCATTTTAAATGCTTTTCAATTTCATTGTCTTATAGCTCAATATAATCTGTAAATGCATGAAAAATAACAAATGAAGTCAGAAAGGGATGTAAATTGATGATGTGGCTTGGAATGGTGCATTTTGAACACAGAAAATCTATGGAGTTCAAATATTTTCAAAAAAATGAAATCCCTTTGTAACAGACGAGTTTCCGTATGAAACCTTGATACTTCGAAAGAGATTGTCCGTTTTGTACACGAAGTGCATCCAGTTTTTGCCGTAACCCTCTCTACTTTCTCACACATGCTATGTGGGTGAAATGATGATACCATGCCAACTTGGAACCTTTTCAGAGTTCATTTCAAATGCTTTTCAATTTCATAGTCTTATAGCTCAAAATAATCAGTAAATGCACGAAAAATAACAAATGAAGTCAGAAAAGGGTTGTAAATCGATGATGTGGATTTTAATGGTGCATTTTGAACACAGAAAAACAATGGAGTTCAAATAAGTTCAGAAAAAAATGAAATCTCTTTGTAACAGACGAGTTTCCGGATGAAACCCTGATACTTCGAAAGAGATTGTCCGTTTTGTACACGAAGTGCATCCAGTTTTTGCCGTAACCCTCTCTACTTTCTCGCACATGCTACGTGGGTGAAATTATGATACCATGCCAACTTGGAACCTTTTCAGAGTTCATTTCAAATGCATTTCAATTTCATGGTCTTAAGATGAAAACTATCAGTAAATGCATGAAAAAAAACAAATGAAGTCAGAAAGGGTTGTAAATCGATGATGTGTCTTTGAATGGTGCATTTTGAACACAGAATAACTATGGAGTTCAAATAAGTTCAAAAAAATGAAATCCCTTTGTAACAGACGAGTTTCCGGATGAAACCCTAATACTTCGAAAGAGATTGTCCGTTTTGTACACGAAGTGCATCCAGTTTTTTCCGTAACCCTCTCTACTTTCTCGCACATACTATGTGGGTGACATGATGATACCATGCCAACTTGGAACCTTTTCAGTGTTCATTTCAAATGCTTTTCAATTTCATGGTCTTAAGGTGAAAATAATCAGTTAATGCATGAAAAATAACAAATGAAGTCAGAAAAGGGTTTAGATCGATGATGTGGCTTTGAATGGTGCATTTTGAACACAGAAAAACAATGGAGTGCAAATAAGTTTTAAAAAATGAAATCCCTTTGTAACAGACGAGTTTCCGTATGAAACCCTGATACTTCGAAAGAGATTGTCCGTTTTGTACACGAAGTGCATCCAGTTTTTGCCGTAACCCTCTCTACTGTCTCACACATGCTATGTGGGTGAAATGATGATACCATGCCAACTTGGAACCTTTTCAGAGTTCATTTCAAATGCTTTTCAATTTCATAGTCTTATAGCTCAAAATAATCAGTAAATGCACGAAAAATAACAAATGAAGTCAGAAAGGGTTGTAAATCGATGATGTGGATTTTAATGGTGCATTTTGAACACAGAAAAACAAAGGAGTTCAAATAAGTTCAGAAAAAAATGAAATCTCTTTGTAA
>NC_041380.1:22429487-22431427 GCF_002162155.2 Triticum dicoccoides
GAACCTTTTCAGAGTTCATTTCAAATGCATTTCAATTTCATGGTCTTAAGGTGAAAACAATCAGTAAATGCATGAAAAAAAACAAATGAAGTCAGAAAGGGTTGTAAATCGATGATGTGGCTTTGAATGGTGCATTTTGAACACAGAATAACTATGGAGTTCAAATAAGTTCAAAAAAATGAAATCCCTTTGTAACAGACGAGTTTCCGGATGAAACCCTGATACTTCGAAAGAGATTGTCCGTTTTGTACACGAAGTGCATCCAGTTTTTTCCGTAACCCTCTCTACTTTCTCGCACATACTATGTGGGTGAAATGATGATACCATGCCAACTTGGAACCTTTTCAGAGTTCATTTCAAATGCTTTTCGATTTCATGGTCTTATAGGTGAAAATAATCAGTAAATGCATGAAAAATAACAAATGAAGTCAGAAAGGGTTGTAAATCGATGATGTGGATTTTAATGGTGCATTTTGAACACAGAAAAACAATGGAGTTCAAATAAGTTCAGAAAAAAATGAAATCTCTTTGTAACAGACGAGTTTCCGGATGAAACGCTGATACTTCGAAAGAGATTGTCCGTTTTGTACACGAAGTGCATCCAGTTTTTGCCGTAACCCTCTCTACTGTCTGGCACATGCTATGTAGGTGAAATGATGATACCATGCCAACTTGGAACCTTTTCAGAGTTCATTTCAAATGGTTTTCAATTTCATGGTCTTATAACTCAAAATAATCAGTAAATGCACAAAAAATAACAATTGAAGTCAGAAAGGGTTGTAAATCGATGATGTGGCTTTGAATGGGGCATTTTGAACACAGAAAAACAATGGAGTTCAAATAAGTTCAAAAAAAATGAAATCCCTTTGTAACAGACGAGTTTCCGTATGAAACCCTGATACTTTGAAAGAGATTGTCCGTTTTGTACACGAAGTGCATCCAGCTTTTGCCGTAACCCTCTCTACGTTCTCGCACATGCTATGTGGGTGAAATGATGATACCATGCCAACTTGGAACCTTTTCAGAGTTCATTTTAAATGCTTTTCAATTTCATGGTCTTATAGCTCAATATAATCAGTAAATGCATGAAAAATAACAAATGAAGTCAGAAAGGGATGTAAATTGATGATGTGGCTTGGAATGGTGCATTTTGAACACAGAAAATCTATGGAGTTCAAATAAGTTCAAAAAAATGAAATCCCTTTGTAACAGACGAGTTTCCGTATGAAACCCTGATACTTCGAAAGAGATTGTCCGTTTTGTACACGAAGTGCATCCAGTTTTTGCCGTAACCCTCTCTACTATCTCACACATGCTATGTGGGTGAAATGATGATACCATGCCAACTTGGAACCTTTTCAGAGTTCATTTCAAATGCTTTTCAATTTCATAGTCTTATAGCTCAAAATAATCAGTAAATGCACGAAAAATAACAAATGAAGTCAGAAAGGGTTGTAAATCGATGATGTGGATTTTAATGGTGCATTTTGAACACAGAAAAACAATGGAGTTCAAATAAGTTCAGAAAAAATGAAATCTCTTTGTAACAGACGAGTTTCCGGATGAAACCCTGATACTTCGTAAGAGATTGTCCGTTTTGTACACAAAGTGCATCCAGTTTTTGCCGTAACCCTCTCTACTGTCTGGCACATGCTATGTGGGTGAAATGATGATACCATGCCAACTTGGAACCTTTTCAGAGTTCATTTCAAATGGTTTTCAATTTCATAGTCTTATAGCTCAAAATAATCAGTAAATGCACGAAAAATAACAATTGAAGTCAGAAAGGGTTGTAAATCGATGATGTGGCTTTGAATGGGGCATTTTGAACACAGAAAAACAATGGAGTTCAAATAAGTTCAAAAAAAATGAAATCCATTTGTAACAGACGAGTTTCCGTATGAAACCCTGATACTTTGAAAGAGATTATCCGTTTTGTA
>NC_041380.1:22438798-22444531 GCF_002162155.2 Triticum dicoccoides
GATGATACCATGCCAACTTGGAACATTTTCAGAGTTCATTTCAAATGCTTTTCAATTTCATGGTCTTAAGGTGAAAATAATCAGTAAATGCATGAAAGATAAGAAATGAAGTCAGAAAAGGTTGTAGATTGATGATGTGGCTTTGAATGGTGCATTTTGGACAGAGAAAAACAATGGAGTTCAAATAAGATAAAAAATGAAATCCCTTTGTAACAAACGAGTTTCCGTATGAATCCCTGATACTTCGAAAGAGATTGTCCGTTTTGTACACGAAGTGCATCCAGTTTGCGTCGTAACCCTCTCTACTTTCTCGCACATGCTATGTGGGTGAAATGATGATACCATGTCAACTTGGAACCTTTTCAGAGTTCATTTCAAATGCTTTTCAATTTCATGGTCTTATAGTTCAAAATAATCAGTAAATGCATGAAAAATAACAAATGAAGTCAGAAAGGATTGTAAATCGATGATGTGGCTTTGAATGGTGCATTTTGAACACAGAAAAACAATGGAGTTCAAATAAGTTCAAAAAAAAGAAATCTCTTTGTAACAGACGAGTTTCCGGATGAAACCCCGATACTTCGAAAGAGACTGTCTGTTTTGTACACGAAGTGCATCCAGTTTTTGCCGTAACCCTCTCTACTTTCTCGCACATGCTATGTGGATGAAATGATGATACCATGCCAACTTGGAACCTTTTCAGAGTTCATTTTAAATGCTTTTCAATTTCATAGTCTTATAGCTCAAAATAATCAGTAAATGCATGAAAAATAACAAATGTAGTCAGAAAGGGTTGTAAATTGATGATGTGGCTTTGAATGGTGCATTTTGAACACAGAAAATCTATGGAGTTCAAATAAGTTCAAAAAAATGAAATCTCTTTGTAACAGACGAGTTTCCGGATGAAACCCTGATACTTCGAAAGAGATTGTCCGTTTTGTACACGAAGTGCATCCAATTTTTGCCGTAACCCTCTCTACTTTCTCGCACATGCTATGTGGATGAAATGATGATACCATGCCAACTTGGAACCTTTTCAGAGTTCATTTTAAATGCTTTTCAATTTCATAGTCTTATAGCTCAAAATAATCAGTAAATGCATGAAAAATAACAAATGTAGTCAGAAAGGGTTGTAAATTGATGATGTGGCTTTGAATGGTGCATTTTAAACACAGAAAATCTATAGAGTTCAAATAAGTTCAAAAAAATGAAATCCCTTTGTAACAGACGAGTTTTCGTATGAAACCCTGATACTTCGAAAGAGATTGTCCGTTTTGTACACGAAGCGCATCCAGTTTTTGCCGTAACCGTCTCTACTGTCTCACACATGCTATGTGGGTGAAATGATGATACCATGCCAACTTGGAACCTTTTCAGAGTTCATTTCAAATGGTGTTCAATTTCATGGTCTTATAGCTCAAAATAATCAGTAAATGCACGAAAAATAACAAATGAAGTCAGAAAGGGTTGTAAATCGATGACGCAGATTTGAATGGTGCATTTTGAACACAGAAAAACAATGGAGTTCAAATAAGTTCAAAAAAAATGAAATCCCTTTGTAACAGACGAGTTTCCGTATGAAACCATGATACTTCGAAAGAGATTGTCCGTATTGTACACGAAGTGCATCCTGTATTTGCCGTAACCCTCTTACTTTCTCGCACATGCTATGTGGGTTAAATGATGATACCATGCCAACTTGGAATCTTTTCAGAGTTAATTTCAAATGCTTTTCGATTTCATGGTCTCATAGCTCAAAATAA
The DNA here is from genome assembly GCF_002162155.2 of Triticum dicoccoides. Lineage (NCBI taxonomy): Eukaryota > Viridiplantae > Streptophyta > Magnoliopsida > Poales > Poaceae > Triticum > Triticum dicoccoides. The sequence continues at coordinate 22,440,562 of NC_041380.1, forward strand.
TCAGTAAATGCAAGGAAAATAACAAATGTAGTCAGAAAGGTTTGTAAATTTATGATGTGGCTTTCAATGGTTCATTTTGAACACAGAAAAACTATGGAGTTCAAATAAGTTCAAAAAAATGAAATCCCTTTGTAACAGACGAGTTTCCGTATGAAACCCTGATACTTCGAAAGAGATTGTCCGTTTTGTACACGAAGTGCATCCAGTTTTTGCCGTAACCCTCTCTACTTTCTCGCACATGCTATGTGGGTGAAATAATGATACCATGCCAACTTGGAACCTTTTCAGAGTTCATTTCAAATGCTTTTCAATTTCATGGTCTTATAGCTCAAAATAATCAGTAAATGCACGAAAAATAACAAATGAAGTCAGAAAGGGTTGTAAATTGATGATGTGCCTTTGAATGGTGCATTTTGAACACAGAATAACTATAGAGTTCAAATAAGTTCAAAAAAATGAAATCCCTTTGTAACAGACGAGTTTCCTTATGAAACCCTGATACTTCGAAAGAGATTGTCCGTTTTGTACACGAAGTGCATCCAGTTTTTTCCGTAACCCTCTCTACTTTCTCGCACATGCTATGTGGGTGAAATGATGATACCATGCCAACTTGGAACCTTTTCAGAGTTTATTTCAAATACTTTTCGATTTCATGGTATTATAGGTGAAAATAATCAGTAAATGCATGAAAAATAACAAATGAAGTCAGAAAGGGTTGTAAATCGATGATGTGGCTTTGAATGGTGCATTTTGAACACAGAAAAACAATGGAGTTCAAAAAAGTTAAAAAAATGAAATCCCTTTGTAACAGACGAGATTCCGTATGAAACCCCGATACTTCGAAAGAGACTGTCCGTTTTGTACGCGAAGTGCATCCAGTTTTTGCCGTAACCCTCTCTACTTTCTCGCACATGCTACGTGGGTGAAATGATGATACCATGCCAACTTGGAACCTTTTTAGAGGTCATTTCAAATGCTTTTCAATTTCATGGTCTTAAGGTGAAAATAATCAGTAAATGCATGAAAAATAACAAATGAAGTCAGAAAAGGTTGTAAATTGATGATGTGGCTTTGAATGGTGCATTTTGAACACAGAAAAACAATGGAGTTCAAATAAGTTAAAAAAATGAAATCCCTTTGTAACAGACGAGTTTCCGTATGAAACCCTGATACTTCGAAAGAGATTGTCCATTTTGTACACGAAATGCATCCAGTTTCTGTCGTAACCCTCTCTACTTTCTCGCTTATACTATGTGGGTGAAACGATGATACCATGCCAACTTGGAACCTTTTCAGAGTTCATTTCAAATGCTTTTCAATTTCATGGTCTTATAGGTGAAAATAATCAGTAAATGCATGAAAAATAACAAATGTAGTCAGAAAGGGTTGTAAATTGATGATGTGGCTTTGAATGGTGCATTTTGAACACAGAAAATCTATGGAGTTCAAATAAGTTCAAAAAAATGAAATCCATTTGTAACAGACGAGTTTCCGTATGAAACCCTGATACTTCGAAAGAGATTGTCCGTTTTGTACACGAAGCGTATCCAGTTTTTGCCGTAACCCTCTCTACTTTCTCGCACATGCTATGTCGGTGAAATGATGATACCATGCCAACTTGGAACCTTTTCAGAGTTCATTTCAAATGATTTTCAATTTCATGGTCTTATAGCTCAAAATAACCAGTAAATACATGAAAAATAAAAAAATGTAGTCCGAAAGGGTTGTAAATTGATGATGCGGCTTTGAATGGTTCATTTTGAACACAGAAAAACTATAGAGTTCAAATAAGTTCAAAAAAATGAAATCCCTTTGTAAAAGACGAGTTTCCGTAAGAAACCCTGATACTTCGAAAGAGATTGTCCGTTTTGTACACGAAGTGCATCTAGTTTTTGCCGTAACCCTCTCTACCGTCTCGCACATGCTATGTGGGTGAAATGATGATACCATGCCAACTTGGAACCTTTTCAGAGTTCATTTCAAATGCTTTTCAATTTCATGGTCTTATAGCTCAAAATAATCAGTAAATGCACGAAAAATAACAAATGAAGTCAGAAAGGGTTGTAAATTGATGATGTGCCTTTGAATGGTGCATTTTGAACACAGAATAACTATGGAGTTCAAATAAGTTCAAAAAAATGAAATCCCTTTGTAACAGACGAGTTTCCTTATGAAACCCTGATACTTCGAAAGAGATTGTCCGTTTTGTACACGAAGTGCATCCAGTTTTTGCCGTAACCCTCTCTACTTTCTCGCACATGCTATGTGGGTGAAATGATGATACCATGCCAACTTCGAACCTTTTCAGAGTTCATTTCAAATGCTTTTCAATTTCATGGTCTTATAGCTCAAAATAATCAGTAAATGCACGAAACATAACAAATGAAGTCAGAAAGGGTTGTAAATTGATGATGTGGCTTTGAATGGTACGTTTTGAACACAGAATAACTATCGAGTTCAAATAAGTTCAAAAAATTGAAATCCCTTTGTAACAGACGAGTTTCCGTATGAAACCCTGATACTTCGAAAGAGATTGTCCGTTTTGTACACGAAGTGCATCCAGTTTTTGCCGTAGCCCTCTCTACGTTCTCGCACATGCTATGTGGGTGAAATTATGATACCATGCAAACTTGGAACCTTTTCAGAGTTCATTTTAAATGCTTTTCAATTTCATTGTCTTATAGCTCAAAATAATCAGTAAATGCACGAAAAATAACAAATGAAGTCAGAAAGGGTTGTAAATTGATGATGTGGCTTTGAATGGTGCATTTTGAACACAGAATAACAATGGAGTTCAAATAAGTTCAAAAAAATGAAATCCCTTTGTAACAGACGAGTTTCCGTATGAAACCCTGATACTTCGAAAGAGATTGTCCGTTTTGTACACGAAGTGCATCCAGTTTTTTCCGTAACCCTCTCTACTTTCTCGCACATGCTATGTGGGTGAAATGATGATACCATGCCAACTTGGAACCTTTTCAGAGTTCATTTCTAATACTTTTCGATTTCATGGTATTATAGGTGAAAATAATCAGTAAATGCATGAAAAATAACAAATGAAGTCAGAAAGGGTTGTAAATTGAAGATGTGGCTTTGAATGGTGCATTTTGAACACAGAAAAACAATGGAGTTCAAATAAGTTAAAAAAATGAAGTCCCTTTGTAACAGACGAGATTCCGTATGAAACCCCGATACTTCGAAAGAGACTGTCCGTTTTGTACACGAAGTGCATCCATTTTTTGCCATATGTGACGCCCGGGTAATTAAGCTACAGTGATCCTCTGCTAATGGTGCCACGTCACCTCGTTTATAGTTGCTAATCTCGAGTTAGTTCGAAACCGATTCAAATTCAAATTCAAAGATAGGCAAACAATAAAAGTTTTCAAATATTAAAACTAAAATGTTCGGAGTGAACCAAATATTGCATAGATAATTATGGTGGAGAAACCACACTTTTATAAAATGTTTAAATACTGTTAAATGAATAAAAGAGTAGCAAAAACAATTATTTTAATGCTTTAAAAATAATAAACATTTTCAAAACTAAATTGTTATAAGTATTAAACTATTGTGGCAGTGGCATAATTTGTAAAATCCTATTTAGGTGCCACTTTGGTAATTTACTAAAACTAAAATAATAGGAAACTAAAAGAAAGCAAAGTATAAAAAAAACAGAAAACAAAACTAACAAAAAAAGGGGAAATAGAAGAACCCCCCCCCACTGGGCCACGGCCTAGCTGGCCACTGGACCCACTAGGCCGGTCCAGTCGGCCCAGCCGCCGCCCGACCTAACCCTAGACGACCGACGCCCCCACTCCCCTCGTTCCCCACTCCCCCCCTCTTGTTTCCCCGCACGCCTCCCTCTGCTTCCTCGATCTGGATCGGGGCAAAATCCCGATCCCCTCGCCCCTCTCCCCGTGCACCCGTCGCCGCTCGGACTGCGCCTGACGCTGCCCGGAGCTCGTCCTCG
>NC_041380.1:22445348-22452308 GCF_002162155.2 Triticum dicoccoides
GACCGCAGCTGCGGCTGCCCTTCCCCGTCCCCCTGTGTGCCGCGCCCCCTCGCTGCGGCTCCCCTCACTGCCGACCCGCGCCCACCCAGGCCGCCCCAGGCCACCGGCCCCCCTCTTCTCCGGCGCTCTGCCGTGGTCGCCGGCGCCCCAGTTGGGTTGCCCCTGCCGGTCGCGCCCGACGCCCGTGAACCCCCCCACACCCGCTATGGCTCCCTGTGCCAATGACAGGTGGGCCTAGCCCAAAACGTTTTAATAAAAAAAGGAATTAAAAAATATTAAATAAATAAATAAATAATAATTAAAATAATTAAAATATTAATTAATTAATTAAGTAATTAATTAAGTTAATTAATCCTGATTAGATTAACCTAATCACTAATTAAACTAATTAATCTGTTTTAGTTAATCTTAGTCAATGACAGAGGGACCCACACATCAGGTTGACCAGGTCAATGGTCAACGTTGACTGCTGACATCACTCTGATGTCATGCTGACGTCATCATTTACTATTCTGGATAATGTTGGATTAAATAATTAATTAAATTCCAGAAATTAATAAAATCTTTAGAAAATCATATCTTTTAATCCGTAACTCGGATTAAAATATTTTCAACATGAAAGTTGCTCAGAACGACGAGACGAATCCGGATACGCGGTCTGTTCGTCCGCCACACACCCCTAACCTATCGAACCCGCAACTTTCCCCCTCCGGCTCCTCTGCCGGAAAACACGAAACACCGAGAATACTTTCGCGGGGGTTTTCCCCCCTTCACCAGTATCACCTACTACCGCGTTAGGGCACACCGAACACCGCGTATTGCCTTGTTATATTTTGTGATGCTTTGTTTGCTCTGTATTCATTATTTCTTCCCCGTCTTCTCTCCGGTAGACTACGAGACCGACGCTGCTGCTGACCAGTTCGACTACGGAGTTGACGACCCCTCTCTCTTGCCAGAGCAACCAGGCAAGCCCCCCCTTTGATCACCAGATATCGCCTACTCTTCTCTATACTGCTTGCATTAGAGTAGTGTAGCATGTTACTGCTTTCCGTTAATCCTATTCTGTTGCATAGCCTGTCATTGCTGATACAGTCATTGATACCTTACCCGCAATCCTAAATGCTTAGTATAGGATGCTAGTGTTCCATCAGTGACCCTACACTCTTGTCCGTCTGCCATGCTATACTACTGGGCTGTGATCACTTCGGGAGGTGATCACCGGCATATACTATATACTTTACACTATTACATTACTGGTGATACCGTTTGGAGATGGGGGCTGAAGGGGCAGGTGGCTCCATCCAGGTAGTGGTGGGCCTGAGTTCCCGACGGCCCCCGACTGTTACTTTGTGGCGGAGCGACAGGGCAGGTTGAGACCACCTAGGAGACAGGTGGGCCTGGCCTTGTTCGGCATTCGCGGATACTTAACACGCTTAACGAGATCTTCGTATTTGATCTGAGTCTGGCTACTGGCCTATACTCACTAACCATCTACGCGGGAGTAGTTATGGGTATCCCGGCGTCGTGGTATCAGCCGAAGCACTTCAGACGTCAGCGACGGAGCGGCGCGCGCCGGATTGGAACGTAAGCCTGCTCTTGTATTAAGGGGGCTAGTTCTGCTTCCGGCCGCCCTCGCAAAGTGCAGGTGTGCTATGGGTAATGGGCCCAGACCCCTGTGCGCTTAGGTTTAGACCGGCGTGCTGGCCTCTCTGTTTTGCCTAGGTGGGGCTGCGACGTGTTGATCTTCCGAGGCCGGGCATGACCCAGGAAAGTGTGTCCGGCCAAATGGGATCGAGCGTGTTGGGATATGTGGTGCACCCCTGCAGGGAAGTTAATCTATTCGAATAGCCGTGATCTTCGGTAACAGGACGACTTGGAGTTGTACCTTGACCTTATGACAACTAGAACCGGATACTTAATAAAACACACCCTTCCAAGTTCCACAGACAACCCGGTGATCGCTTTTCTACAGGGCGACGAGGAGAGGATCGCCGGGTAGGATTATGCTATGCGATGCAACTGGAGATGCGCTTGGAGATGCTACCTAGATATGCTACTTGGAGATGCTACTTGGAGGACTTCAATCTACTCTCTTCTACATGCTGCAAGACGGAGGCTTCCAGAAGCGTAGTCTTCGATAGGACTAGCTATCCCCCTCTTATTCTGGCATTCTGCAGTTCAGTCCACTGATATGGCCTTCTTACACATATACCCATGCATATGTAGTATAGTTCCTTGCTTGCGAGTACTTTGGATGAGTACTCACGGTTGCTTTCTCCCCCCTTTTTCCCCCTTTCCTTTCTTTCTGGTTGTCGCAACCAGATGCTGGAGCCCTGGAGCCAGACGCCACCGTCGACGACGACTACTACACTGGAGGTGCCTACTACTACGTGCAGCCCGTTGACGACGACCAAGAGTAGTTAGGAGGATCCCAGGCAGGAGGCCTGCGCCTCTTTCGATCTGTATCCCAGTTTGTGCTAGCCATCTTATGGCAACTTGTTTAACTTATGTCTGTACTCAGATATTGTTGCTTCCGCTGACTCGTCTATGATCGAGCACTTGTATTCGAGCCCTCGAGGCCCCTGGCTTGTATTATGATGCTTGTATGACTTATTTTATTTGTAGAGTTGTGTTGTGATATCTTCCCGTGAGTCCCTGATCTTGATCGTACACCTTTGCGTGTATGATTAGTGTACGATTGAATCGGGGGCGTCACAAGTTGGTATCAGAGCAGACTGCCTGTAGGAATCCCCTTTCCAACTCCTTGGCCGAAGTTGAGTCTAGCCATTGCAAAACTTTTACTAACTTGGCTGTGTGCCTTACGGGCCCACGTCGCCATTGGGTGGTATTAGGATCTTTTATTCCTCGACCTATACTCTGGGACTCTTATTTCTCTTCTATTCGGGTTAAATGATTTTTGCTAAATCTAACATTAGGATCTCGTTATCACTTTCACCCGGAGAGCCCCTTATTAATGATGATCGTCTGCGGCACGTGAAGACCCTGAAGATACTCTCCGTTGTTAACCCGAGAACTTATGTTCATCGCATTTGCAATTCCCCTTCCACCATCAACCCTTATGGATAACTACTTGCAGTTGTTATTCTTACATTCATCCCCAGTTGGTCTTGTTATTACCAGATACCTCGAAACACTCGTCGTTGTCTCGATAATCCTTTGAGCTTATCGCCTTGCTGTTCCTTGTCACCTGAATACCCCTATGGATAATTCTCGCACTTATCGAGTATCCGCTCATCCCCCAGTTGTTCATGTGTTTCACAATGGTCTTCGAAATACTATTTGATCCTCCAAAAATCCTTAATAGCTTATTGCTCTGCAATACTTGTCTGCTTGCATTATGGATGCTTTCCATATGTCTGGCAATATTCGTTAGTATCCTTAGGCATCGTCATTTTGATCCTATTGATTCAGCATGTGTGCGAATGCACACAATCATCTATCAACCCTTCTAAATTATCGTTCCGGCTCAGACATCATTTTTGAACATGAGCTGGTTCTCGACCAAACTATTTGTCGTCAATTGTGCCTCTGGTATATCCAACTTATCCATCCTTGATCAGAGCGACTGCTTCTGATCCTTTGTTTTGGAAATCAAAATTCCTTTATTATCTAAGCATCGAATCATTCCGATGTTCTATAATATGATGCCCGTGCATTCTTCTTCCTCTGGTTGAGTACCGGTGCTCACCTCAGATCCCTTGTGGACCATCGGTTCCTTTGTTGGATTTTATCCGACAGTGTCCTTCATATTGAATAACCTTGAGAGCCTTTCCATGGGTATATAATGCCTTGGTAAATTGTATCATCTGCTTTTGAACAATGCTCTACTTTCGAGCTTGTATTATTTACCCCGAAGTTTGTCGTATATGTTCGTAAGACGCCCTGATGGGTTGAACCTATGCCTTCCTTACTATGTGTGAACTCGGAAGTTTTCACGGGTCATACTCATCTGGTATTTCACCAGGTATAACTTTCAACACTAATGCCATTATCGAAACGAGAAGTGAATGTAAGGTTATGCTTTGGAGAAGTGGGAGTCGACCTCGAACCTTGTGTTCATGCCCATGGACGCGATGTATATCCTATCATGGAAGCTTCTTGTAATAATAACTATTTCCTTGATAACTAACATATGGTATCTGTGAATTGATCCCTTGCAACCGTGGTTCCGACCATGATTGTTCTTCCTTGATTCCATTTCTCGGACAAGTTAAAACAATTGTCTTCTATGGATAGATACACGTCCAATATTTACTTTGATCTTGTGTCGAGTATTACCCCCTGGTATCTCAAGATTATCATGGAACTGCATAACTTCTTATGAGTTCTTCATCAAGTGCTACCTTTCCACTGATTCCAATTTTTCACGGGCTCTGAGTTATTATACACTCAAAGACACCGATAACTGAATCGAGTTCGCATTGCGATTCAACAAGTATTTGAACCCATCACTGCTTACAAATTTATTAATCCTTCAAGTCATTCCTAGACTGATCGGCTATATAATTATCGAGCTAATTTTAACTGTGCTACCCGGTCCTTCTTCCCGGAGCACAATTTTCGACGATGAACTAACCTTACGTCGATCATCATCGTCATATCATTTCGACTTGAACAACAAGCTTGGTTTCGAGTTTGTGTCGTACCCTTGGTTCCAATAACCTTTCACTCTATCATTACTTTGACTTGATGTCATCACCGATCGATTACGTCTTCATGAACTCTCACGACAAATGTGTCGTGAATATCATCAACATTCTGAGCTCTTCCAAGAGATCAATTGAAATCATGTTGAGAAATACCATCCTTGCCCTCGATGATTGGTGTTATCAGCGACAACATTATTGCATTCCCTCCAACACAAAACTTGTTCATGTATTGTGTTGTACCTTGAGTTCGTTGCTATCCAACTTATGTTATATTCTACCGTGGAGTATTACCATCTTTGATGTTAAGAATGTTGTGAGGATTGCTCCACCTCTTAAGAATTCTTGCTATAATGATACTTCTCACCATCACCATTCTTTCTTGGTCCTCGTGTTGATTCCAACCGGGGTACCCACAGGTGAACGGTGTTGTTTGGATTATGCACTTCTAGCAACCCTATTGCTTTGAAGTTAATGATCGATAGTTCATTCTAAGTCCTTCGCTAATTGAATCACCATTCTGACATTGGTCGTGCAACCCAATCCACATTTCGGGCACACCTTTCAACCAATGTTTAATTGTGTATGTTTTCCTCGAGCATACTTCCTTATATCATTTGATCTGACAAATGTTATCTCCTTGTTCACCTAATGGTGGAAATCCATCTTTTGGGAATATCGGTGAATTGCCGTTGAGTTCACCAGACACCTCCTTGTCCTCTCCTTGGTTTAATGATGAACTATTGTTTCAGGAACCCGCTCCGATAGTTCATTTCCCGAGAATCTTACAATGTCATTTCGTCGATATGTGCCGCAGCTTTTCTTCTCGGACATCCTGAGTCTGAGGTATCCTGACACCAATCGGATCTGAATCTCAGTCAGATATGATGGTTGGGACATTTTCCAAGAGTTATGATGTTGATCCTTTGATGACCCGGTAACATGATGTCATGCCTAGAACCCCCCCCCCCTCGGCTGGAGGACCTATCACTATAGATTCCTTTTCAGCAAGGTTATCCGTTCATCCATGGGGAAATTGTAAGACTTATTCTACAAGTTATTCCTGATGGATCCTTCGTGTTTCCAAAGTTTGATCTTCACCTGAAGACCATGTCAATTCTATCTCGAAGCATGTCTATGGTACTCCGATGTTTCAACAAGAACATTTGAAGCCCAATGCTAAACGTTTCTTGCTCAATTATCCAAACACCGCTGTATGGATAATGTCATGAAAATTTCTCTCCCCTCACCTAGAGGCTTTTCTACTCAATATCATGTCATGGTTATCATGTTGTGCTTGTCCTTGGGAAGGATATACCCCTGAAATAGGTGTATAAACATATTTTCCATTCCATTGTTCTATTCGATCTGATGATCACCTTTTCCTTTCCATTGTTTTGTTTAACCTTTCTTGTGATCTATATGATCTAAGCAGTAATGTTCTCCTGCTTATGTAAACACCTCGGTGTACAACTCTGTCAGCAAGACCCTGTTACTATTGTTGAAAACATTTCGGTAACCACCGATGGACGAGAACTTTGCCTATTGGCCCGCCTCGTTCAACGAGCAGGAAAATGGTTCTCTTCGTCCCTCGCCCTTGGTATCGATGTTGTTGCCGACATATCTGACAGGCTACCCTTTGACAGACCTTACTATCATGACCGTGCAAAATGTCGGCCCCCTTCCTACTTTCAACCACATGGTGGGCCCATAACCCACAGTTCCACAGGATCGAAACCTGACTTTCATGCACCCCTGTTACTAAAGCTAATCCTCACGCTTGGCTTCGTATGAAAGATCACGAGCCACCTTCCTAGTGATCTATTCTGGTATCAGACGCAATGCTTATTCCTGTTGCTCTGAACCCCATTCACACTCTGTTTCAGGCAATGAACGATTGCCTATCCGCTTGAAACTTCTTATTGCACCGTCTTACTTTGCTCTCGATGTGTTTCATTTGTTCAACTCGAGAGATACTCATATGTTCATACTTGGGAAACCCCCAGAAGATTTTCCCTTGTAACATCCTATCGTTGTAGAGCTGCCCCTTACCTATTCGTAAGTACGATGGAGATCCCGAAGAAAGGATGACAAATTGATCATGGTGACTTGAAGCAGTGAAATGAAGACATCAACGAAAGGGATCAACCTCTTCGAAAGGGAAGCCAAGACCGAGAAGACTCGTTAGGTTTTTCGCTACCAACACCTTCGCCCCTTACTCCACCGCTTAAATCTCGGGACGAGATTTCTTGTAGTGGAGGAGAATTGTGACGCCCGGGTAATTAAGCTACAG
>NC_041380.1:22453539-22459165 GCF_002162155.2 Triticum dicoccoides
GCCGACCCGCGCCCACCCAGGCCGCCCCAGGCCACCGGCCCCCCTCTTCTCCGGCGCTCTGCCGTGGTCGCCGGCGCCCCAGTTGGGTTGCCCCTGCCGGTCGCGCCCGACGCCCGTGAACCCCCCCACACCCGCTATGGCTCCCTGTGCCAATGACAGGTGGGCCTAGCCGAAAACGTTTTAATAAAAAAGGAACTAAAAAATATTAAATAAATAAATAAATAATAATTAAAATATTAATTAAGTAATTAAGTAATTAATTAAGTTAATTAATCCTGATTAGATTAACCTAATCACTAATTAAACTAATTAATCTGTTTTAGTTAATCTTAGTCAATGACAGAGGGACCCACATGTCAGGTTGACCAGGTCAATGGTCAACGTTGACTGCTGACATCACTCTGATGTCATGCTGACGTCATCATTTACTATTCTGGATAATGTTGGATTAAATAATTAATTAAATTTCAGAAATTAATAAAATCTTTAGAAAATCATATCTTTTAATCCGTAACTCGGATTAAAATATTTTCAACACGAAAGTTGCTCAGAACGACAAGACGAATCCGGATACGCGGTCCGTTCGTCCGCCACACACCCCTAACCTATCGAACCCGCAACTTTCCCCCTCCGGCTCCTCTGCCCGAAAACACGAAACACCGGGAATACTTTCCCGGGGGTTTTCCCCCCTTCACCGGTATCACCTACTACCGCGTTAGGGCACACCGAACACCGCGTATTGCCTTGTTATATTTTGTGATGCTTTGTTTGCTCTGTATTCATTATTTCTTCCCCCTCTTCTCTCCGGTAGACTACGAGACCGACGCTGCTGCTGACCAGTTCGACTACGGAGTTGACGACCCCTCTCTCTTGCCAGAGCAACCAGGCAAGCCCCCCCTTTGATCACCAAATATCGCCTACTCTTCTCTATAATGCTTGCATTAGAGTAGTGTAGCATGTTACTGCTTTCCGTTAATCCTATTCTGTTGCATAGCCTGTCATTGCTGCTACAGTCATTGATACCTTACCCGCAATCCTAAATGCTTAGTATAGGATGCTAGTGTTCCATCAGTGACCCTACACTCTTGTCCGTCTGCCATGCTATACTACTGGGCTGTGATCACTTCGGGAGGTGATCACGGGCATATACTATATACTTTACACTGTTACATTACTGGTGATACCGTTTGGAGATGGGGGCTGAAGGGGCAGGTGGCTCCATCCAGGTAGTGGTGGGCCTGAGTTCCCGACGGCCCCCGACTGTTACTTTGTGGCGGAGCGACAGGGCAGGTTGAGACCACCTAGGAGACAGGTGGGCCTGGCCTTGTTCGGCATTCGCGGATACTTAACACGCTTAACGAGATCTTGGTATTTGATCTGAGTCTGGCTACTGGCCTATACGCACTAACCATCTACGCGGGAGTAGTTATGGGTATCCCGGCGTCGTGGTATCAGCCGAAGCACTTCAGACGTCAGCGACGGAGCGGCGCGCGCCGGATTGGAACGTAAGCCTGCTCTTGTATTAAGGGGGCTAGTTCTGCTTCCGGCCGCCCTCGCAACGTGCAGGTGTGCTATGGGCGATGGGCCCAGACCCCTGTGCGCTTAGGTTTAGACCGGCGTGCTGGCCTCTCTGTTTTGCCTAGGTGGGGCTGCGATGTGTTGATCTTCCGAGGCCGGGCATGACCCAGGAAAGTGTGTCCGGCCAAATGGGATCAAGCATGTTGGGCTATGTGGTGCACCCCTGCAGGGAAGTTAATCTATTCGAATAGCCATGATCTTCAGTAACAGGACGACTTGGAGTTGTACCTTGACCTTATGACAACTAGAACCGGATACTTAATAAAACACACCCTTCCAAGTTCCACAGACAACCCGGTGATCGCTTTTCTACAGGGCGACGAGGAGAGGATCGCCGGGTAGGATTATGCTATGCGATGCAACTGGAGATGCGCTTGGAGATGCTACCTAGATATGCTACTTGGAGATGCTACTTGGAGGACTTCAATCTACTCTCTTCTACATGCTGCAAGACGGAGGCTGCCAGAAGCGTAGTCTTCGATAGGACTAGCTATCCCCCTCTTATTCTGGCATTCTGCAGTTCAGTCCACTGATATGGCCTTCTTACACATATACCCATGCATATGTAGTATAGTTCCTTGCTTGCGAGTACTTTGGATGAGTACTCACGGTTGCTTTCTCCCCCCTTTTTCCCCCTTTCCTTTCTTTCTGGTTGTCGCAACCAGATGCTGGAGCCCTGGAGCCAGACGCCACCATCGACGACGACTACTACACTGGAGGTGCCTACTACTACATGCAGGCCGTTGACGACGACCAAGAGTAGTTAGGAGGATCCCAGGCAGGAGGCCTGCGCCTCTTTCGATCTGTATCCCAGTTTGTGCTAGCCATCTTATGGCAACTTGTTTAACTTATGTCTGTACTCAGATATTGTTGCTTCCGCTGACTCGTCTATGATCGAGCACTTGTATTCGAGCCCTCGAGGCCCTGGCTTGTATTATGATGCTTGTATGACTTATTTTATTTGTAGAGTTGTGTTGTGATATCTTCCCGTGAGTCCCTGATCTTGATCGTACACCTTTGCGTGTATGATTAGTGTATGATTGAATCGGGGGCGTCACACCATAACCCTCTCTACTTTCTCGCACATGCTACGTGGGTGAAATGATGATACCATGCCAACTTGGAACCTTTTTAGAGGTCATTTCCAATGCTTTTCAATTTCATGGTCTTAAGGTGAAAATAATCAGTAAATGCATGAAAAATAACAAATGAAGTCAGAAAAGGTTGTAAATTGATGATGTGGCTTTGAATGGTGCATTTTGAACACAGAAAAACAATGGAGTTCAAATAAGTTAAAAAATGAAATCCCTTTGTAACAGACGAGTTTCCGTATGAAACCCTGATACTTCGAAAGAGATTGTCCGTTTTGTACACGAAATGCATCCAATTTCTGCCGTAACCCTCTCTACTTTCTCTCTTATGCTATGTGGGTGAAATGATGATACCATGCCAACTTGGAACCTTTTCAGAGTTCATTTCAAATGCTTTTCAATTTCATGGTCTTATAGGTGAAAATAATCAGTAAATGCATGAAAAATAACAAATGAAGTCAGAAAGGGTTGTAAATCTATGATGTGGCTTTGAATTGTGCATTTTGAACACAGAAAAACAATGGAGTTCAAATAAGTTCAAAAAAAATAAAATCTCTTTGTAACAGACGAGCTTCCGGATGAAACCCTGATACTTCGAAAGAGATTGTCCGTTCTGTACCCGAAGTGCATCCAGTTTTTGCCGTAACCCTCTCTACTTTCTCGCACATGATATGTGGGTGAAATGATGATACCATGCCAACTTGCAACCTTTTCAGAGTTCATTTCAAATGCTTTTCAATTTCATGGTCTTATAGGTGAAAATAATCAGTAAATGCATGAAAAATAACAAATGAAGTCAGAAAGGGTTGTAAATCTATGATGTGGCTTTGAATTGTGCATTTTGAACACAGAAAAACAATGGAGTTCCAATAAGTTAAAAAAATAAAATCTCTTTGTAAGAGACGAGTTTCCAGATGAAACCCTGATACTTCAAAGGAGATTGTCCGTTTTGTACCCGAACTGCATCCATTTTTGTCGTAACCCTCTCTACTTTCTCGCTCATGATATGTGGGTGAAATGATGATTCCATGCCAACTTGGAACCTTTTCAGAGTTCATTTCAAATGCTTTTCAATTTCATAGTCATATAGCTCAAAATAATCAGTAAATGCATGAAAAATAACAAATGTAGTCAGAAAGGGTTGTAAATTGATGATGTGGCTTTGAATGGTGCATTTTGAACACAGAAAATCTATGGAGTTCAAATAAGTTCAAAAAAATGAAATCCATTTGTAACAGACGAGTTTCCGTATGAAACCCTGATACTTCGAAAGAGATTGTCCGTTTTGTACACGAAGCGTATCCAGTTTTTGCCGTAACCCTCTCTACTTTCTCGCACATGCTATGTGGGTGAAATGATGATACCATGCCAACTTGGAACCTTTTCAGAGTTCATTTCAAATGATTTTCAATTTCATGGTCTTATAGCTCAAAATAACCAGTAAATACATGAAAATAAAAAAATGTAGTCAGAAAGGGTTGTAAATTGATGATGTCGCTTTGAATGGTTCATTTTGAACACAGAAAAACTATGGAGTTCAAATAAGTTCAAAAAAATGAAATCCCTTTGTAAAAGACGAGTTTCCGTAAGAAACCCTGATACTTCGAAAGAGATTGTCCGTTTTGTACACGAAGTGCATCTAGTTTTTGCCGTAACCCTCTCTACTATCTCGCACATGCTATGTGGGTCAAATGATGATACCATGCCAACTTGGAACCTTTTCAGAGTTCATTTCAAATGCTTTTCAATTTCATGTTCTTATAGCTCAAAATAATCAGTAAATGCATGAAAAATAACAAATGAAGTCAGAAAGGGTTGTAAATTGATGATGTGCCTTTGAATGGTGCCTTTTGAACACAGAATAACTATGGAGTTCAAATAAGTTCAAAAAAATGAAATCCCTTTGTAACAGACGAGTTTCCTTATGAAACCCTGATACTTCGAAAGAGATTGTCCGTTTTGTACACGAAGTGCATCCAGTTTTTTCCGTAACCCTCTCTACTTTCTCGCACATGCTACGTGGGTGAAATGATGATACCATGCCAACTTGGAACCTTTTTAGAGGTCATTTCAAATGCTTTTCAATTTCATGGTCTTAAGGTGAAAATAATCAGTAAATGCATGAAAAATAACAAATGAAGTCAGAAAAGGTTGTAAATTGATGATGTGGCTTTGAATGGTGCATTTTGAACACAGAAAAACAATGGAGTTCAAATAAGTTAAAAAATGAAATCCCTTTGTAACAGACGAGTTTCCGTATGAAACCCTGATACTTCGAAAGAGATTGTCCGTTTTGTACACGAAATGCATCCAATTTCTGCCGTAACCCTCTCTACTTTCTTGCTTATGCTATGTGGGTGAAATGATGATACCATGCCAACTTGGAACCTTTTCAGAGTTCATTTCAAATGCTTTTCAATTTCATGGTCTTATAGGTGAAAATAATCAGTAAATGCATGAAAAATAACAAATGAAGTCAGAAAGGGTTGTAAATCTATGATGTGGCTTTGAATTGTGCATTTTGAACACAGAAAAACAATGGAGTTCAAATAAGTTCAAAAAAAATAAAATCTCTTTGTAACAGACGAGCTTCCGGATGAAACCCTGATACTTCGAAAGAGATTGCCCGTTCTGTACCCGAAATGCATCCAGTTTTTGCCGTAACCCTCTCTACTTTCTCGCACATGATATGTGGGTGAAATGATGATACCATGCCAACTTGCAACTTTTTCAGAGTTCATTTCAAATGCTTTTCAATTTCATGGTCTTATAGGTGAAAATAATCAGTAAATGCATGAAAAATAACAAATGAAGTCACAAAAGATTGTAAATTGATGATGTGTCTTTGAATGGTGCATTTTGAACAGAGAAAAACAATGGAGTTGAAATAAGATAAAAAAATGAAATCCCTTTGTAACAGACGAGTTTCGGTATGAAACCCTGATACTTCGAAAGAG
>NC_041380.1:22459306-22471633 GCF_002162155.2 Triticum dicoccoides
CGTAACCCTCTCTACTTTCTCGCACATGCTATGTGGGTGAAATGATGATACCATGCCAACTTGGAACCTTTTCAGAGTTCATTTCAAATGCTTTTCAATTTCATGGTCTTATAGTTGAAAATAATCAGTAAATGCATGAAAAATAACAAATGAAGTCAGAAAGGGTGGTAAATCGATGATGTGGCTTTGAATGGTGCATTTTGAACACAGAAAAACAATGGAGTTCAAATAAGTTCAAAAAAAATGAAATCTCTTTGTAACAGACGAGTTTCCGGATGAAACCCTGATACTTCGAAAGAGATTGTCTGTTTTGTACACGAAGTGCATCCAGTTTTTGCCGTAACCCTCTCTACTTTCTCACACATGCTATGTGGATGAAGTGATGATACCATGCCAACTTGGAACCTTTTAAGAGTTCATTTTAAATGCTTTTCAATTTCATAGTCTTATAGCTCAAAATAATCAGTAAATGCATGAAAAATAACAAATGAAGTCAGAAAGGGTTGTAAATCTATGATGTGGCTTTGAATTGTGCATTTTGAACATAGAAAAACAATGGAGTTCCAATAAGTTAAAAAAAATAAAATCTCTTTGTAAGAGACGAGTTTCCAGATGAAACCGTGATACTTCGAAGGAGATTGTCCGTTTTGTACCCGAAGTGCATCCATTTTTGTCGTAACCCTCTCTACTTTCTCGCTCATGATATGTGGGTGAAATGATGATACCATGCCAACTTGGAACCTTTTCGGAGTTCATTTCAAATGCTTTTCAATTTCATAGTCATATAGCTCAAAATAATCAGTAAATGCATGAAAAATAACAAATGTAGTCAGAAAGGGTTGTAAATTGATGATGTGGCTTTGCATGGTGCATTTTGAACACAGAAAATCTATGGAGTTCAAATAAGTTCAAAAAAATGAAATCCATTTGTAACAGACGAGTTTCCGTATCAAACCCTGATACTTCGAAAGAGATTGTCCGTTTTGTACACGAAGCGTATCCAGTTTTTGCCGTAACCCTCTCTACTTTCTCGCACATGCTATGTGGGTGAAATGATGATACCATGCCAACTTGGAACCTTTTCAGAGTTCATTTCAAATGATTTTCAATTTCATGGTCTTATAGCTCAAAATAACCAGTAAATACATGAAAATAAAAAAATGTAGTCAGAAAGGGTTGTAGATTGATGATGTCGCTTTGAATGGTTCATTTTGAACACAGAAAAACTATGGAGTTCAAATAAGTTCAAAAAAATGAAATCCCTTTGTAAAAGACGAGTTTCCGTAAGAAACCCTGATACTTCGAAAGAGATTGTCCGTTTTCTACACGAAGTGCATCTAGTTTTTGCCGTAACCCTCTCTACTATCTCGCACATGCTATGTGGGTCAAATGATGATACCATGCCAACTTGGAACCTTTTCAGAGTTCATTTCAAATGCTTTTCAATTTCATGTTCTTATAGCTCAAAATAATCAGTAAATGCATGAAAAATAACAAATGAAGTCAGAAAGGGTTGTAAATTGATGATGTGCCTTTGAATGGTGCCTTTTGAACACAGAATAACTATGGAGTTCAAATAAGTTCAAAAAAATTAAATCCCTTTGTAACAGATGAGTTTCCTTATGAAACCCTAATACTTCGAAAGAGATTGTCCGTTTTGTACACGAAGTGCATCCAGTTTTTGCCGTAACCCTCTCTACTTTCTCGCACATGCTATGTGGGTGAAATGATGATACCATGCCAACTTGGAACCTTTTAAGAGTTCATTTCAAATACTTTTCGATTTCATGGTATTATAGGTGAAAATAATCAGTAAATGCATGAAAAATAACAAATGAAGTCAGAAAGGGTTGTAAATCGATAATGTGGCTTTGAATGGTGCATTTTGAACACAGAATAACTATGGAGTTCAAATAAGTTCAAAAAAATGAAATCCCTTTGTAACAGACGAGATTCCGTATGAAACCCTGATACTTCGAAAGAGACTGTCCGTTTTGTACACGAAGTGCATCCAGTTTTTGCCGTAACCCTGTCTACTTTCTCACACATGCTACGTGGGTTAAATGATGATACCATGCCAACTTGGAACCTTTTTAGAGGTCATTTCAAATGCTTTTCAATTTCATGGTCTTAAGGTGAAAATAATCAGTAAATGCATGAAAAATAACAAATGAAGTCAGAAAAGGTTGTAAATTGATGATGTGGCTTTGAATGGTGCATTTTGAACACAGAAAAACAATGGAGTTCAAATAAGTTAAAAAATGAAATGCCTTTGTAACAGACGAGTTTCCGTATGAAACCCTGATACTTCGAATGAGATTATCCGTTTTGTACACGAAATGCATCCAGTTTCGGCCGTAACCCTCTCTACTTTCTCGCTTATGCTATGTGGGTGAAATGATGATACCATGCCAACTTGGAACCTTTTCAGAGTTCATTTCAAATGCTTTTCAATTTCATGGTCTTGTAGGTGAAAATAATCAGTAAATGCATGAAAAATAACAAATGAAGTCAGAAAGGGTTGTAAATCTATGATGTGGCTTTGAATTGTGCATTTTGAACACAGAAAAACAATGGAGTTCAAATAAGTTCAAAAAAAATAAAATCTCTTTGTAACAGACGAGTTTCCGGATGAAACCCTGATACTTCGAAAGAGATTGTCCGTTTTGTACCCGAAGTGCATCCAGTTTTTGCCGTAACCCTCTCTACTTTCTCGCACATGATATGTGGGTGAAATGATGATTCCATGCCAACTTGGAACCTTTTCAGAGTTCATTTCAAATGCTTTTCAATTTCATAGTCATATAGCTCAAAATAATCAGTAAATGCATGAAAAATAACAAATGTAGTCAGAAAGGGTTGTAAATTGATGATGTGGCTTTGAATGGTGCATTTTGAACACAGAAAATCTACGGAGTTCAAATAAGTTCAAAAAAATGAAATCCATTTGTAACAGACGAGTTTCCGTATGAAACCCTGATACTTCGAAAGAGATTGTCCGTTTTGTACACGAAGCGTATCCAGTTTTTGCCGTAACCCTCTCTACTTTCTCGCACATGCTATGTGGGTGAAATGATGATACCATGCCAACTTCGAACCTTTTCAGAGTTCATTTCAAATGATTTTCAATTTCATGGTCTTATAGCTCAAAATAACCAGTAAATACATGAAAAATAAAAAATGTAGTCAGAAAGGGTTGTAAATTGATGATGTGGCTTTGAATGGTTCATTTTGAACACAGAAAAAGTATGGAGTTCAAATAAGTTCAAAAAAATGAAATCCCTTTGTAAAAGACGAGTTTCCGTAAGAAACCCTGATACTTCGAAAGAGATTGTCCGTTTTGTACACGAAGTGCATCTAGTTTTTGCCGTAACCCTCTCTAGTGTCTTGCACATGCTATGTGGGTGAAATGATGATACCATGCCAACTTGGAACCTTTTCAGAGTTCATTACAAATGCTTTTCAATTTCATGGTCTTATAGCTCAAAATAATCAGTAAATGCACGAAAAATAACAAATGAAGTCAGAAAGGGTTGTAAATTGATGATGTGCCTTTGAATGGTGCATTTTGAACATAGAATAACTATGGAGTTCATATAAGTTCAAAAAAATTAAATCCCTTTGTAACAGACGAGTTTCCTTATGAAACCCTAATACTTCGAAAGAGATTGTCCGTTTTGTACACGAAGTGCATCCAGTTTTTGCCGTAACCCTCTCTACTTTCTCGCACATGCTATGTGGGTGAAATGATGATACCATGCCAACTTGGAACCTTTTCAGAGTTCATTTCAAATGCTTTTCAATTTCATGGTCTTATAGCTCAAAATAATCAGTAAATGCACGAAAATAACAAATGAAGTCAGAAAGGGTTGTAAATTGATGATGTGGCTTTGAATGGTGCATTTTGAACACAGAATAACTATCGAGTTCAAATAAGTTCAAAAAAATGAAATCCCTTTGTAACAGACGAGTTTCCGTATGAAACCCTGATACTTCGAAAGAGATTGTCCGTTTTGTACACGAAGTGCATCCAGTTTTTTCCATAACCCTCTCTACTTTCTCGCACATGCGATGTGGGTGAAATGATGATACCATGCCAACTTGGAACCTTTTCAGAGTTCATTTCAAATGCTTTTCGATTTCATGGTCTTATAGGTGAAAATAATCAGTAAATGCATGAAAAATAACAAATGAAGTCAGAAAGGGTTGTAAATTGATGATGTGGCTTTGAATAGTGCATTTTGAACACAGAAAAACAATGGAGTTCAAATAAGTTCAAAAAAAGTTGAAATCCCTTTGTAACAGACGAGATTCCGTATGAAACCCCGATACTTCGAAAGAGATTTGGCGTGTCTCTACTCCTATGGGAGACATGTTTGCCTCGGATCACCTCATGACCCATCAGTGATTCCTGTAAACATTATCATTGATCAATAAAGACTCATCTATGATTTATAAAAGAAATGTTCAATTCATAGTCAAGGAGGCCTACTGGTTCATTGTTGCCATCCAAATAATCCATCCTTACATACGAACCGAAAACTAGGTAAAGAAAAGCTAGTCGGTTTCTAGTGGTAAATTTGAAAACACGGACTAGATTTTCAAAATTCATCGCACACGTATCATTCATTACCAAGCATCCATCCACGTTTAATTGTCAGAAAGTAGAAAACAACACCGGCTGCCAGCCAAACAATCAATCCTATGCTCTGCTTGCTCACATTAATTTTCTCTCTTTCACATCGGTCAATAGATTTGTAAGCAAGCAAGCAGTTTCTTTCCAAAAGTCATCACACACAAGATGCAGGATAGACAGATAGGTAGAATTAAAAGCAAGCAAGCAAGCAGTTTTCATATAAATACTCATGAGCTGACATTCTTTCTTTCTTTCTTTCTTTCTTTCTTTCATGTAGAATTAACCATTTGAGCCAAGTACAACCAATTCAATCTCTTACAACATTGACTGAGAATACAATACAATCCAAGTCCATATCCAACTTTCACAACATCACCATCCCATCCATCCACATTTTACAAGCTCCCAAGACAAACATAACAATTACCAAGACAACAAAGTAAAACTAGACATTATCTTGGATTGTTACACAAACTACGTTAACTTCATGATATTCTTCCTGGGGTTGGGGCTGCTGCTCAAACTCCGCAGGTAGAAAAATCTTGTTAGAATTATGCATTTGTTAGGAGTGCTATAAAAAACAATAAATGTAGAATTAACAATCTTCGTTAACTCCTCGTCCTTCGTTCCTCTCGGAGAAGCCTCGTTTTCTGCACAAGACTATAAACAAAGCTTCAGAAATACATAGAAGGTACTACCCTGTCGAGGCATGTTAAAACAAGCAGATGGACTTGCAAATCTGGGTAGTATGGCAAGATACTGGTAAATGCATTACCACCTTCAATATACCCAAATCAGATGGTGACAAAATGCAAAAAAGTGACTAGAGGTTAAAATTTTATTTTATTCAATTTTACGCACAAAAGTTGAATCCAACATTTTACCACGAGCCTGCAACCCCACAGCTATAACTTCGCTTTCTCTATCCACATGGAATGGGAAATCTTGCTTGTCATTGCAAATTAAAACTCAACTGTAGGTTGAAACTTGTATAAAATGGGTAAAACAGGACCTTTACACCAATGACACTATGCACAACATACGCATTTAAGAAATCATAGTAATGACAAAACCATAATTAAAAAGCAGTACCAATGTTTAAGAAATCACACTGATCCACCATTATTCCACACTAGCTATTTATAATATTTAGTAATATATTCTAACTTTATGATAACAGCACCTACTTTTATGTTTTAGCTCTCCGATATCATGCAAAGTTATCCTCTTCATAGCCACAACGCAGTTTTATTTCTCGTTTCTAGTTGGAAGTAAACGTTCGGTGCACGTAGAGTCGTATCAGTGGCAGATAGGGCTTGAGAGAATATTGATCTTACATTTAGCTCCTTGTGGGTTCGACACTCAATACTTATCACTTCCACCTTTGGAAAGTGCTACGATGATTCCTTGCACTTGGGGATTATCACCGCGCGCGAGGGCGATGGTCGGAGGAGCTCCGGCAGAGGCGAGGCCAACGCCACCCGGGCTAGGGTTTGCGGCGACGGCGGCGGGGGTGTCGCGGCTATAGGACGGGGTGAGCGGGGTGCCGGCACGTGCTTCCATGGGGTGCGGGTCGCCCGGCGCGCGCGGGGCTTTGGAGGGGGAGAAGACAGAGTGCAGCGCGAGCGCTCGACTGTGCCGCGCACGGAAGCGGGCGCCGCAAATACACCGCGCGAGGTAGCGCTTCCTGCCGCGCGCCCAACTCCTTATAGTGTGCGCGCGGTTATTGCGCGCTTGCTGGAGCCAGCCGCCGGGTTACGCGCGCGCTAAACTGGGTATATTTACGGCGCGGCCCCTGTTTAGCGCGCCTGTTGGAGATGCTCTTAGGACCTACCGGGTCGGTCTCCGCGTCGGTGGTAACACATAACGCAGCGCATTACTGGTCAACGCTTTTCTGGATGTGATGTGCAGAGAACCATTCAACGGGGATCCATCAATCGACCTTGACAGCAGAGTTAGGTCGTCGCCTTGCTGTGGCGGCCACCCAAGTAATACCCAATTTTCTGTTCATGGATTTGCTACCGTCAATTTGCCCGAATAGGACAGACACCAATTTTCCATGTCTGTTTGGATCTAAGCTCTCTATTTCCTTTGGGTTTTTTATATAGGTTTCTTGTGCAACAATATTATAGATATTGTGTATCACTATCACCCGTGTCAATCTATCCCGTGATTCTAAGCAAAATAATCAGAATTTTAAACTGTTCTTTCTCTCTATCCCTCCACCAGGAAATACTTGTCAAATAAATGAATAAAAATGAATGTATCTAGACTAAAATACATCTAGATATATTCATTTCTACGACAAGTATTTCCGGACAGAGGGAATATTATTCTTCATAATAATTGGTGTATGCATTGCGAAGGAAACACAAATTGCCTAGTGTTTTTCCACTCGAGATATGTTGACACTGATTACCAAAATCCACCTAAGGATGAAGATGCACTTTCAATATGTCCCTTTTTGGTAAGTAATGACAACATAAATCAAAGCTTTGCATATGATATAAAATATGAGTACGAGGTTTCGAGAAACATGTGATTTCGAGAAACATGTGATATACACGAGTTGCCCTTAAATTTGTGCATTATTAATTTTTTCTTTTGAAATGCAAATGCACAATCGCTTCGGTACATGAGAAACTTTTCTATGTCACATGGATCTACTTGATGTGCACAGAGAACAAATTTATTTTGATATGCTCTCCACAAATATGCAATCCAAGGAGAAACACATATTGCCAATAAACTAAAAAGATGTACTAAAGCATAAGAATGAACATAAATGCATGAAGTAGCATAAATGCATAGGCAGGGCCGGGCCGGAAAAATCCGGGACCCTGTGCAAAACTAAAAAATGGGGCCCTATCTCACTAGAAAAAATGAACTAACGAGCAATTATAATGTGTGTGTATATACATATATCTTACAAAAAAAAGTTATAATATATGATATAATATATTACATAATAATTGGGTATATAAAAAAAATCATACCTATTCAACTCCCGGTTGCGTGAAGCACCTGAAGAATGGAAGCCGTGAGATGGTGAGAGCACCCGAAGGATGGAACTGTCGTGGTCGCCGATTGATCAGACGATCCCGTTTCAATCGAGGAGTGGCCTGAAGGATTGTCACCGAATCGCCGATCGATCTTCCTGTAGGCAGCAGCCAGTAGCCGAAGCGGCGAAGCCCTGTAGCGATGGCGGCGACGCAATCGCTGTTTTGAATCACGATCGATCTAACCCCCGTCCAGAGGATCCCAATTTTTCCCTTCTTTTTTTGATGAGTTTCTTTTTTCTTTTTCTAAGGGACTTTTTTTATGAGGTAAGACAATCCCCGTGGACAACCTACTAGAAAAGGTTGAGCAGGTGCACGTGGGATGGAGTCATCAAGAGCAGCGGCCTAGCAGCTTGCGTCGCAGACTCCAGAGGGCAGCGGCCCAGCGGTCAACGGCCTAGCAGAACAACATTTTATTTTGAAAAATACATAATAGGCCTATAAAAATTTGGGCCCCCAAATTTAAGGGCCTTGAGCGGGCCGCACACTTAGCACACCTGTGGGCCCGGCCCTGTGCATAGGTCATCGCATGAGACTTGGAGTTCCCAAGCCAACATGATCAAATAAAGTAGCAAGGCTCCTAACTCAACAAACACAACTATCTCAGCTCAGGTCTAGATCTATTGTGCTTTAGTTGGTAAATGTTGAGGGGCTCTCGAGGGCATAGTCATGTCTTGCAACATTGGTAGCATTGTCATTAGTAGTGTATGCAACATCTAGTTCCTCAATCTACATCTCCGCACCTTCACAAATTGAACACGCGGGGAGGATGGGGGAGGGGGGGGGGGGTGTTACCTGGCGAGTTTGGTTGTAGACATAAAAAATAAACGCCAAAATCTTTACATGGTGTAATTGTTAAAACAAGGCCAAAAGAGGATCCCCCCTTCTATGGTGTGTCCCTGATCTCTTTTATATAGCACCGGGTATGGTGAAATCCATGGTTGAGCATGGACGTGCATGGGTATAAATCTATGGTTCCAATACATATTGTCCTAAGAAAAGAGACTTAAATAATGAAACTTGATAAACATATCTTTTTTTTTGCCAAGTTTCCTCATGTGTTACCAATTTTTATATGCTTCTTAGAGTTTTAGGGTTCTGTGCTTAGGGCTTAGGGCTTTAGGGATTAGGGTTTAAGTTTTAGTTTGAAACCTGCTAAATTTATCGTTGTTTCTATCTAGCTTTAGTAGTTGAAACTTGGTCGACCACCCGATTTACCTCGCGGTCCGCAAAGTCGTTGGATTCCGCACATGGGCACATCAAGTTTTAAGTTTCAGTGTTTGAAACTTGCTATTTTGTCGTGTGCTCGTACCAAGTTTCAACAGGCTGAAACTTGGTGGATTTAGAAACTCATCAAAATATATTCAAAATGAATCTTATTTGAAAGCCTTCATCTTAAGCAACAGAAACCTTAAAACAAAATTTTAATTGAACTTATCATTCGAAATATATAGTAGATTGAAAATTAAATGTCAAAAGAAAAAGAATGGGAGGTGGGACGGGTGGAGCTGCAAAAAGTTGCAAAAAGCTACATGCAGGGGCCCATCCGAAATGATCAATGCACTAATTTATGCACGAGACCTCCCGCGTGCATGGGAGAAAATCCACTCTCATGTTGTCGTTCCTGCTGTACGGTTTTCTGATATATCAGATGTGTATTCATATGGAAAGTCTGTAGCGCTTCTACTTGGTGAGATGTCTTGTATGCAGGCCTACAGGGGCTGACAAGCCGAAGATAATTTCCACTTATCATCGATAGTTGTCAACTTTCTTTCATCCGGAGCAAGACATCATTGGCTGCGAACAATGGGCAATAGTAGTTTAGACAAATGTTTCATCCGGAACAAAACAGGTGATACACATTGTTGCTTCCATATAGGTTGATTGAGCAGAATTTGGTAGTTACGGTTAGGCTCATGGAAGCTAAAGCTAATGCTACAGGCCCAACAGCATGGCCATGGATGGTGCACAAAAAGGCAAGGCGTAGATGACGTCGCCAGCTGCCATCTTGGTCTGTGAGTAGCATGCATAATGGCTGAATCGCAAACCAATGATGAGCGACAATTTATTCTTTTGGTTATGGGACTGGCAAAGGATATAAAAGTCATCGATCATAGTCGTGTCGACGGTGTTAATGGCAAACGCCAGCTCGTCAGCAGACCATGGCGATGGCGGGGATGATGACGATCGGCTCTCCATGACGATGAGACGGCGATAGAAAACCTGGCGATGTTGCTGTGGCCGGGAGGGACTCGATGGGTTTTCTTTCTACGTATAAGGTGCGTGTTCTTTTCCCTTGTATTTATGGGCGCACGTACGTGCTGATATTGGATGAATCCGGCTCCAACTAGTATTTGTTTTGGCCTAAACTCTAAAAAGTGCAGCTGTGCTGCTTAGTCGTCCCGAGCGCACACCCTTCCGTGTCGTCCGATCCAGATGGTACGTGCGCAGGTGTGTTTGCGGTCGGGGTCGCGTGTTTCAGGTGTCGTCCTGTTTGGCCGGCCACGCATCCCGCAACGACTAGTCCACCACTCCCCCATCCCCGCAGGCTACCGTTCCCAGTTCCACTCCCCCCCACCCCCGCAGAGAGGAACTGCTCCTCCGGTTTCGAAACAGCCGTTCCTCTCTCTCCGGCGACGAATCCGGCGGTTTCGCAGTATCCGTTCCGCGTCTCCTCTATTCCACCCATTGATTCCACTTGCCCGCAGAGCATTTCAGTGCAGGGGGCGGAGCAGTTGTTGCAGCGGCTACGTCTAGGTCGGGGCGGCGTCGGCGGTCGGGATCTCCAGGCGAGCGGTGGTCAAACTGGAGGTAGTAGGAAGGAGGGGGAGCGATGCTGTGATTGCTTGACGAAGAGCAAAATCGACTGCAAAACGCAGGTAAATCATCGCCCCATTTCGTTCCCCAATCGACTGTCTAGTCCCTGTTCAAATCCCTGTTCGATTGGGGATGTTTTCCTACGGGAGTGGATGCGAAGATGCGCTAGAAATGACGGAGGGTGGAGGAGCTCAATTTACCAGGGGGTCAATTTTTCGTCCTTTTTACCTCTGGTGTTGTGTGAGATTCGGGAGAAATTTGAAGAGTGTGCGAGATCCTGGGGCTAGAAACTTGCGTTACGAGATCATGTCCCTATTTTACACGATGCCCTACATGATGTATAGCGTTTTTTTGCCAGGGGATGCTAGTTTGTTCTGGCAGTTAGAGATATATTAGATGGGTTATGAACACCAACTTTTGCCTGACATATACACTGCTCTTGCATAGGAGATGAACACCAACTTGCCAGCACATAGGTGCCTCATTGTTTTACATTTTTTAGTTCGCACGCAGTCGCAGTGTTGCCCCACCAGCTTTTGTTTTCTGCCTAACATCTACACTGCTCTTGCCTAGGAGATGAACACCAACTTGCCTGCACATTGTTGCTAATTGCCCATTTGTCTTGCCTGATTTTCACACTGCTAGTTTTTTCTTTTGCCTAGAAGATGAACACCAACTTGCCTAACATCTACACTGCTCTTGCCTTGGATATGAACACCAACTTGCATGCACACTGTTTGCTAATTGCCCTTTGTTTTCACTTATGCTTTGATCTTTTTGGAGAGGGCTTTTCATATGGTGAATATTGTATGTTGTCTAAAAGCATTTTTTCGACCTATACAGATTGCTAGTGTTACACTGGAAGATAGATAGTTGGCTTGTCAAACTTTATCACGGGAGGGTAGTAATTGGAAGCCTGCTTAGCTCATTCATTTAAACGCCAATATTGGCATCCTTTAGCTAGCCACATGCGTGATATTTTCATGGTTTTTGCTTGGCAGATGCATGCGAACTTGCCTGCGCGTTTTGTCACATAACACTGTTTTATACTTGTCCTTATTATCTTTGCAGCGAATAATGTCTGGGAGCAGTAGTAAGGGCATCGAGCAAGCCCCGCCTACAACCAACCTTGATGACGAGCCTTCTCATCTTATCATCAGTGATTCCCAACCAGATGTACACGGGCAGAAAAAAATTCTGAATTCTTTTTTTTATATGTGGTGCATATACTGGTTAGCAGTCTCCATATGGTTTTTCATGTCCTGTTTTTTTATTGTTCGTTTGTTCCATTGTCTCTCCTGTAGGGTCGTAGTAATGCACCCATAATTGGTTACAAGTGTCGACGAGGGGCAAAAGGTATTATAACTCGTGGGACGCGGCCATCAGATATTGATAGCAATGAAGAGATATCTACAGATGCTGATAACGCTCCCGGAGTTGACAAAGATGTATGTCTCGACAAAGATCTTGAACATCGCACCAAGAAAGCAAAGCGCCAGAAGACTGCTAGAAACGAGGTAATGCACTGTTGCCTCACTTTTTGCAGTCACTTTTTTCTGCCTAACATCTACACTGCTCTTGCCTAGAAGATGAACACCAACTTGCCTGCACACAGTTGCTAATTGCCCTTCGTCTTGCCTGATTTTCACACTGCTATTTTTTTTCTTTTTGCCTAGAAGATGAACACCAACTTGCCGAACATCTACACTGCTCTTGCCTAGGATATGAACACCAACTTGCATGCACACTGTTTGCTAATTGCCCTTTACCTTGCCTGATTTTCACACTGCTATTTTTTTTCTTTTTGCCTAGAAG
>NC_041380.1:22471793-22477261 GCF_002162155.2 Triticum dicoccoides
CTTGCCTAACATCTACACTGCTCTTGCCTAGGATATGAACACCAACTTGCATGCACAATGTTTGCTAATTGCCCTTTACCTTGCCTGATTTTCACACTGCTATTTTTTTTCTTTTTGCCTAGAAGATCACCAACTTGCCTAACATCTACACTGCTCTTGCCTAGGATATGAACACCAACTTGCATGCACACTGTTTGCTAATTGCCCTTTACCTTGCCAACTAATTGTCTTTTTGAGTTGCCTAACCAATATATCTGTACATAAATCTATCCTGATGATTCTTCTAATGAACTTTTTCTGGTGTTCCTCTTTTCTCTCTTTAGGGTTTTAGGAATAGGGTATCGCCTGCAAGGCTGTACAAACTAAACCAGTCACTTGTTCCTCTTCAGAAGGGTGAGATCATAAATAAAGAGTTTGGGGGTTTGTTGGATATTGCGGCAACTAGTATGGATGCAGATCTCAGCCAATGTATTATGAAGCACTACGACCCTGAGATATCCCAAATTGTTATACCAGATAGGGGAAGATTCCTGTTGATGCAACGAGTGTGCATCGAATTTGGGGATTGCCAAATAGGGGCAGGAAGGTCTGCTTTGAGAATCGTCCTAACATCACAAAGGCCATTTACAGCATCTATAATATCACAACCAAGAACTCACCAACCTTCACAGCATGGTGCAAGATGATTGTAAATATGGATGGAGCTTACGATGACGATTTTCTTCGTGCTTGGTTAGCAGTTGCCTTTTCCTGCTTCCTTGCACCATCAACAAGTCTAAGCATCTCGCCAAAAAGCTTCCCTGCTGTCATGGATGTCAATGGTATAATAGAGACGAATGTTTGCCAGTTTGTTGTTGATCAGTTAAAGGCAGCATTTAAAGATGTGGGTACCAAGAAGAATGATGTATGCTGCTGTGTTTTCCATCTCGTAGTAAGTGCATTAGACTCAAACGATTATCTCTCATTCTCAACACTATCCTCCATCTTGTTTGTTATATTTGCAAACTTGTATGTTTTCTGTCTTCAATGTCATCTTTTTCGTTTGTAGCTCTTGTACCTAGACTCGCTGGATGTGGATGAACCTATACCAAGTTCTACACCAAGAGTTTCGGTTTGGAATTCTGCTCTAATTGCAAAAGTTGTGAAGAAGGATAAGAAGGGCCCGGGTCAATATGGCAAACTGCGGGTAAGTCTTTTTTATTTGGCCACATATGTCTTTTTAGTTGTCTTTTCTGTCTAAAGTGCAAGTCACAACATTTAACCAAAAAACAGGCAACTGATGTATTTAAGTCTGGCAAGTCTTGTCATCTTGGCAAGCAACTCTTTAGACAATTTTCCAAGAAGCACCCCACATTTTATGTTATGTACGGAGTATGTGTTTTATGATTCAACGGGAGGTGGTGGGTAACTGTCAATGTTCTTTTTATGGTAGTGATCGAGTTTAACTTGTAGTGCACATGCGCATCATGTACTCATTGTTTTTTTTTGTGATGGCTCACATCAGTTGAAGACTGAGTTCTCCCGGTGTGCTGACGACAGCTTATTCGGAAGCATGGATCACATCACAAATTTTGTTGCAGCAAGATTACCCAACTCCTATGATAAAGAAGTAAGTCATTTTATCCCCTGGCATTTTTCTAACCATGTGTGCAGGCAATTTCTTACTTGAGAGTAGGCAACTCAATTTTTCAATTTTATTGTCATTTTAAATCTGCAAAAAGTCTGAATTTCTTATTCATGAACTACTTTTATAGGCAACTTTGTTATAGTATGTTTGGGTGTGCTAAGCTTCCCCTCAATTCTCACTGTTTTTTTACAGAAACAAAAGAAGCTCTTAGTCATTGTCCATGAAATGTGCTCAGAAATTTCACACTCAGTTGGGAAGCTTGTTCATGCTTTTGGCAGGATTGATGAGAAGGAAACTGAGACAGACAGGGCAGAGCCTAGTAAAGTTGGAACAAGTAGGCAACATTCTAAGAAAAGAAGGGAACAACAGGTCAGTGATAGAGAAGAAGCGCTGTACCAGTCAGATACTGATGGTAGCGACGAAGGCGACATCGATTTCGAGGAATCAGATGATGATGCAGACAAAACTGCTAGCGACAGTGATGGAGACTCTGGCGATGAAGTCGGAAGCAAAGATGGCGGGTGCAACCCTAATGAAGGAAGAGTGGAACATGATCACGATGAGGTTCAACGAGATAATACAGATGAAAGTAATGATGCAGAAGAAGATGATGAAGAGAACGAAGATGAGGATAAGGAAGAGGATGGGAAGGGAGATGATGAGAATGATGATGATGACGACAATGACGATGATGATGTGGGTAAAGGTGGTAATAAGGATGAAGATAAGGAGGATGATGGAAAGGGTGGTGATAAGCCTAATGAATAGAACAGTGGAGGAAACAACAGCGGCCACAGTGATGGTGGTGGGGACGCTAGGTACGAGGATGGAGCAGCTGGCAGCTCGGACAGCGACGAAGAGGAGAGCACACTATAGTTTCTGCTTCAAAAGAAGAAGGTTTTTGAAGCTAAAGTGTCTGATGAGTCTTACTCATTTAACATCAGAGAC
This sequence comes from Triticum dicoccoides, assembly GCF_002162155.2. NCBI lineage: Eukaryota > Viridiplantae > Streptophyta > Magnoliopsida > Poales > Poaceae > Triticum > Triticum dicoccoides. The sequence goes on from NC_041380.1 coordinate 22,474,369, forward strand.
ATTGTGATGATGGAGCGGGAAAATAATTCGCCAGAATTCCCACTGCTTGAATTCAAGGATGTTTGTGATGGGCCATCTGGTGCATGGGAAGTGAAAAAGCTTTTTCAAGACCTTTTGGATGGATTAGAGATGAAGGAAGTGTGCACAATGAACTTTAAGGAATTATGCCCGAAAGCCACTCGCAAGAGAATAATGCTGTGACGCCCCCGATTCAATCGTACACTAATCATGCACGCAAATGTGTACGATCAAGATCAGGGACTCACGGGAAGATATCACAACACAACTCTACAAATAAAATAAGTCATACAAGCATCATAATACAAGCCAGGGGCCTCGAGGGCTCGAATACAAGTGCTCGATCATAGACGAGTCAGCAGAAGCAACAATATCTGAGTACAGACATAAGTTAAACAAGTTTGCCTTAAGAAGGCTAGCACAAACTGGGATACAGATCGAAAGAGGCGCAGGCCTCCTGCCTGGGATCCTCCTAAACTACTCGAGGTCGTCATCGGCGGGCAACACGTAGTAGTAGGCACCTCCGGTGTAGTAGGGGTCGTCGGCGACGGTGGCGTCTGGCTCCTTGACTCCAGTATCTGGTTGCGACAACCAGAAGAAAGGAAAGGGGGAAAAAAAGGGGGGGAGAAAGCAACCGTGAGTACTCATCCAAAGTACTCGCAAGCAAGGAGCAACACTACATATGCATGGGTATATGTGTAAAGGGGTCATATCGGTGGACTGAACTGCAGAATGCCAGAATAAAAGGGGGATAGCTAATCCTGTCGAAGACTACGCTTCTGGCAGCCTCCGTCTTGCAGCATGTAGAAGAGAGTAGACTGAAGTCCCCCAAGTAGCATCTCCAAGTAGCATCTCCAAGAAGCATCTCCAGTAGCATCGCAGTAGCATAATCCTACCCGGCGATCCTCCTCTCGTCGCCCTGTAGAAAAGCGATCACCGGGTTGTCTGTGGAACTTGGAAGGGTGTGTTTTATTAAATATCCGGTTCTAGTTGTCATAAGGTCAAGGTACAACTCCAAGTCATCCTGTTACCGAAGATCACGGCTATTCGAATAGATTAACTTCCCTGCAGGGGTGCACCACATAACCCAACACGCTCGATCCCATTTGGCCGGACACACTTTCCTGGGTCATGCCCGGCCTTGGAAGATCAACACGTCGCAGCCCCACCTAGGCACAACAGAGAGGCCAGCACGCCGGTCTAAACCTAAGCGCACAGGGGTCTGGGCCCATCGCCCATAGCACACCTGCACGTTGCGAGGGCGGCCGAAAGCAGACCTAGCCTAGTGGCGTTCCAGTCCAATTCGGCGCGCGCCGCTCCGTCGCTGACGTCTGAAGTGCTTCGGCTGATACCACGACGTCGGGATACCCATAACTACTCCCGCGTAGATGGTTAGTGCGTATAGGCTCGTAGCCGACTCAGATCAAATACCAAGATCTCGTTAAGCGTTTTAAGTATCCGCGAACACCGAACAGGGCCAGGCCCACCTGTCTCCTAGGTGGTCTCAACCTGCCCTGCCGCTCCGCCACAAAGTAACAGTCGGGGACAGTCGGGAACCCAGGCCCACCTCTACCGGGATGGAGCCACCTGTCCTTTCAGCGCCCTCATCAGAATCACTTGCGGGTACTCATCGAGCTGACCCGACTTTAGTCACCATCTGTATAGTATGTATGTATGTATAGTATATACCCGTGATCACCTCCCGAGTGATCACGACCCAATAGTATAGCGAGGCAGACTGACAAGAATGTAGGGCCAATGATGATAAACTAGCATCCTATACTAAGCATTTAGGATTGCAGGTAAGGTATCAATGACTGTAGCAACAATGACAGGCTATGCATCAGAATAGGATTAACGGAAAGCGGTAACATGCTACACTACTCTAATGCAAGCAGTATAGTGTAGAATAGGCGATATCTGGTGATCAAGGGGGGGGGGGGCTTGCCTGGTTGCTCTGGCAAGAGAGATGGGTCGTCGGTGACGTAGTCGTCCACAGGGGCATCAGCATCGTCACGGGGGCTACCGGAGAGAAGAGGGGGGAGAAACAGTAAATACATAGCAAGCAAGTGCATAACAGGTCAACAAGCAGAGCTAGACGTGTTCTAACGCGGTATGAGGTGGTACCGGTTAAGGGGGGAATCATCCGGGAAAGTATTCCCGGTGTTTCGTGTTTTCGGGCAGAGGAGCCGGAGGAGGAAAGTTGCGGGTTCGATAGGTTAGGGGGGTGTGGCGGACGAACGGACTGCGTATCCGGATTCGTCTCGTCGTTCTGAGCAACTTTCATGTTGAAAATATTTTAATCCGAGTTACGGATTAAAAGATATGATTTTCTAAAGATTTTATTAATTTCTGGAATTTAATTAATTATTTAATTAATTCGAAAAACAGATTAATGACATCAGCATGATGTCATGCTGACATCAGCAGTCAACAGAGTTGACTTGGTCAACCTGACATGTGGGTCCAGTGGGACCCACCTGTCATTCTCTGTTTAGGTTAATTACAGATTAGTTAATTTAATTACTATTTAATTAACCTAACTAGTTAACTAAATTAATTAAACCGGATTAATTAACTTAATTAATTCATTAGATAATTAATTAATTAATAATTAATTTTATTAAATCATTTTTATTTTTATTAATTATTTTTATTTTAATTAATTTTAATTTTAAATTTTTTTTAATCCCTCTTTTTTTGTTTTGGGGCGTGGGCCCCATGTGTCTGTGGCCCAGAGGGGCCATTGCGGGTCGGGCGTTGCGGGCGAACGGGCACAGGGCGCTGGCGCGGGCACCAGCCCGAACGGGCGCAGATGGTCGCCGGTGCACGGGCGGGGCCATTCGGGGCGATGGGGCGGGCGCAGGCCACCGGG
>NC_041380.1:22477567-22479431 GCF_002162155.2 Triticum dicoccoides
GGTGGAGTCCGGCGGCGGCGATGGACGATCCGGCCGGCGGCGTTGGCGGTCTCCTGGATCGGGAGGGGGGGGAGCGTCCCCGATCCAGATCAGGTCGTGGGATGGGGAGAGGAGCGAGCAGGGGGGGAGTGGGGTGCGTGGGGGCTAGGGTTCGGTTGCTCGAGTGGATAAGGGGAGTGGGGAGTGAGATCCGGCCGGCTGGGCCTTTTGGCCTGATGGCCTGCTGGCTAGCTGGGCCATTCGGCCTAGGGGGAGGGGGGTTCTTCCTTTTTATTTTATTTTTTCTGTTTTGTTCCTTTTCCTTTTATTTATTTTCTTTTATTGTTTTAATTCAACTTAGGGCACATAAGTATTTTATAAATTTGTGTTTTCTTTATTATAATTACCTATGTAATATTTGGCACTAACCGAACATTTTTGTTTCAATATTTGAAATCTTTTATTGTTTGCTTGATTTTGAATTTGAACGCGAATCGGTTTCGAACTATCGCGAGATTAGCAACTATAATCGAGGTGACGTGGCATCACTAGCAGAGGATCACTGTAGCTTAATTACCCGGGCGTCACAATTCTCCTCCACTACAAGAAATCTCGTCCCGAGATTTAAGAGGGGGTATAAGGGGGAAGGTCTGGTTACGAAATCCTAACGAATCTTCTCAGTCTTGGTTGCTCCTCTTGAAGAGGTCGATCCATTACATTGACATCTTCATTTCTCTGCTTCAGGTCATCATGGTGATGTCGTCCTTTGCTTCCTTTGCTTCAGGATCTCCAACGTACTTACGAATAGGTAAGGGGCAGCTTGACTACGACAGAATGCTTGTGAGGGATACAACCTGGGGGTTAACCCATGAATGAGCATAAGATTATCTCTCTAGTTGAACATATAAAATACCTCGAGAGTAAGGTACGAAGGTACAATAAGAGGTTCCAAGTGGATAAATAGTTGCTCGAAGTCTGAACCAGAGTGAGAAAGGGGTTCAGAGTAGCGAGAGTAAGTATGGCGGGTGATACCAGAATAGAGCATTAGGAAGGTGGCTCATGAATTTCATACGACTCCACGCGCGAGGAATAACTTTGGAAACATGAGGGTGTACAGGAGAGTCAGGTTTCGATCCAGTGGACCTGTGGGTTATGGGCCCACCATGTGGTTTAGAAGTAGGAAGGGCGGAGACGTCTTGCGTGATCATGCAAGCAAGGCATGTCAGGGGGGGTAGCCTGTCGATTATGTCGGCGACAACGTCGATACCAAGGGCGAGGGACGAAGAGAACTATTTTCCTGCTCGTTGAACGAGGCGGACCAATAGGCAAAGTTCTCGTCCATCGATGACTACCGGAATGTCATCAACAATAGTAACAGGGTTACACCAGGCAAGATGGTACACCGAGGTGTTTACATAAGCAGGGATATTACTGCTTATATTATATAGATCACAAGAAGGTTTAAACAAACCAATGGAAAGGAAAAGTGATTATTATGTTTAAACAGAACAATGGAAAGGAAAATGTGTTTAAACACATCTTTCAAGGGTAAATCCTTCCCAAGGACAAGCAGAGCAAGATATCCATGACAGGATATAAAGTAGAAAACCATTTAGGTAAGGGGGGAGGAATCTCATGATATTAATCATACAACGGTGTTAGGATAATTGATAATTAAAATATAGCATCGTGCTTCAAACGTGCCTGTTGAAAATCGGAGTACTATTGACATGCTTCGAGATAGCAGTGACAAGGTCTTCAGGTGAAGATCAGACCTTGGAAACATGAAGGATCCATCAAGAATAACTTGTAGAATAAGTCTTACAATTTCCTCATGGATGAATGGATAACCTTGCTGAAAAGGAATCTATAATGATAGGTCCTC
>NC_041380.1:22479722-22484387 GCF_002162155.2 Triticum dicoccoides
GGGGTGCTAGGCATGACATCATGTTACCGGGTCATCAAAGGATCAACGTCATAACTCTTGGAAAGTTGTCCCAACCATCATATCTGACCGAGATTCAGATCCGATTGGTGTCAGGATACCTGAGACTCAGGATGTCCGAGAAGAAAGGCACAACACCAATCGTTGAAATGGCATTGCAAGCTTCTCAGGAAATGAACTATGGAAGCGGGTTTCTGGAGCAATAGTTCACCATTAATCCAAGGAGAGGACAAGGAGGTGTCTGGTGAACTCAACGGCAATTCACCGATATTCCCAAAAGATGGATTTCCACCATTAGGTGAACAAGGAGATAACATTTGTCAGATCAAATGATATAAGGAAGTATGCTCGAGGAAAACATACACAATTAAACATTGGTTGAAATGTGCGCCCGAAATGTGGATTGGGTTGCACGACCAATGTTAGAATGGTGATTCAATTAGCGAAGGACTTAGAATGAACTATCGCCCATTCACTTCAAAGCAATAGGGTTGCTAGAAGTTTTGAATTCACACGTCTTAGCTCCATTGTCGGTATTCCGGTTGAAAACAATACGGGGACCAAGGAATGAACGAAGATGGCAAGAAGTATTAAGATATCAAGAATTATTAAGAGGTGGTGAAATTCTCACCACATTCTTGACAAAAAGTGATGGTAATACTTCCGAGGTAAGGAAGATCAACTGCTGGGTAGCAGTGATCTCAAGGTTTACACAAAACACGAACAAGTTGTGTTGAACGGAAGGCAATAAAGTGGTCGATGAGAACAGGAATCATCGAGGGGCAAGGATGGTATTACCCATCATGAATTCAATTGAATTCCTGGAAGATCTCATAAGGTTGAAGATGATCACGACACAATTGTCGAGAGATTTCATGCAGATGTTGTCAATCAGCGACGACATCAAGTCAAAGGAATGATGAAGCAAGAGGTTATTGGTACCACCGTTACGACACAAACTCGAAACCAAGCTTGTTGTTCAAGGCGAAATGATATGACGATGAGGATCGATGTAAGGTTAGTTCATCGTCGAAAATTGGTGCTCCGAGAATAAGGACCAGGTAGCACAGTTAGAATCGTCACGACAATGATATAGCCAAACAGGCTAGGAATGGCGTGATCGGGTACAAACTCGTACTTATAGATGCTTACTGAAGAGTTGTTGAACCTTAGTGCGGACTCGGTTCAGTTATCGGTGTTTTTGAGTGTATAATAACTCAGAGCCCGTGAAAAATTGGAAACAGTGGGAAGTTAACACTTGATGAAGAACTCATAAGAAGTTATGCAGTTCCATGATAATCTCGGGATACCAGGGGGGTAATACTCGACACAAGATCAAAGTAAAGGTTGGGCTGGTGTATTGATCCATAGAAGACAATTGTTTAACTTGTCCGAGAAATGGAATCAAAGAAGAACAATCATGGTCGGAACCACGGTGGCGTAGGATCAATTCACAGATACCATATGTTAGTTATCAAGGAAATAGTTATTATTACAAGAAGCTTCCATGATAGGATATACATCGCGTCCATGGGCATGAACACAAAGTTCAAGGTCGACTCCCACTTCCTCAATGCATAACCTTCCATTCACTTCTCGCTTTGATAAAGGCATTAGTGTTGAAAGTTTTACCTGGTGAAATACCAGATGAGTATGACTCGTGAAATCTTCCGAGTTCACACATATTAAGGAAGGCATAGGTTCAACCCATCCGGGCATCTTACGAACATATACCACAAACTTCAGGGTAATTAATACAAGCTCGAAAGTAGAGCATTGTTGGTCAAGCAGAGGATACAATGTACCAAAGGCATTATGTATCAGGGGAAAGAGCTCACAAGGTGATTAATTATGAAGGGCATAAAATCCAACAAAGGAACCGATGGTCCAGAACGGAGCTGGTGTGGGTATCGGTACTCTATCAAAGGAAGAAGGAATGCAAGTGCACCGGATTATAGATACAACTGACTAACTCAATTGTCAAATGCAAAGGAATTATGATTCCCAAATCAAGGGATCAGAAGCAATGCTCTGATTAGGGGTGGATAAGTTGAATAGCCTTAGGGTACAATCGAAGACAATTGGATTGGTCGAGAACCAATTCCAGTTAAAAGAATGGCAGCTCAGCCGGAAAAGTAATTTATAAGGATCAATGATGATTGCGTGTATTCGCAAACATATTGAGTCAACGGACTCAAAATGATAATGACAAGGAATGTCAATAAGACTATGAGACTTATGGGATTAACCATAATGCAAGCAAGCAAGAATTTCAAGAGCCAAGGCTCCAGAGGATTTTCGGAAGATCGAATAGTATTTTGAATACTTTTGTGAAACACATGAACAACTGGGGATGAGCGGATACTCGATAAGTGCAATAATTAACCGTAGGGGTATTCAGGTGACAAAGAACAGCAAGGCAGTAAGCTCAAAGGATTATCGAAACAACGACGAGTTTTTCAGGTTATCTTGTAATAACAAGACCAACTGGGGATGAATGTAAGAATAACAACTGCAAGTAGTTATCCATAAGGGTTTGCGGTGGAAGGGGGATTGCAAACGCGATGAATACAAGTTCTCGGGTTAACAGCGGAGAGTATCTTCAGGGTCTTCTGGTGCAGCAGACGATCATCAGTAACAAGGGGCTCTCCGGGTGAAAGTGATAACGAGATCTTATTGTTAGATTTAGTAAACTTCATTTAACCCGAAAAGAGGAGAGATCAGAGTCCCAGAGTAAAGGTCGAGGAGTAAAAGATCCTACTACCACCCAATGGCGACGTGTGCCCATAAGACACACAACCATGTTAGTAAAAGTTTTGCAATGTCTAGACTCGACTTCGGCCAAGGAGTTGGAAGGGGGATTCCTACAGGCAGTCGGCTCTGATACCAACTTGTGACGCCCCCGATTCAATCGTACACTAATCATGCACGCAAATGTGTACGATCAAGATCAGGGACTCACGGGAAGATATCACAACACAACTCTACAAATAAAATAAGTCATACAAGCATCATAATACAAGCCAGGGGCCTCGAGGGCTCGAATACAAGTGCTCGATCATAGACGAGTCAGCGAAAGCAACAATATCTGAGTACAGACATAAGTTAAACAAGTTTGCCTTAAGAAGGCTAGCACAAACTGGGATACAGATCGAAAGAGGCGCAGGCCTCCTGCCTGGGATCCTCCTAAACTACTCCAGGTCGTGATCGGCGGGCAGCACGTAGTAGTAGGCACCTCCGGTGTAGTAGGGGTCGTCGGCGACGGTGGCGTCTGGCTCCTGGACTCCAGTATCTGGTTGCGACAACCAGAAGAAAGGAAAGGGGGAAAAAGGGGGGGAGAGAGCAACCGTGAGTACTCATCCAAAGTACTCGCAAGCAAGGAGCTACACTACCTATGCATGGGTATATGTGTAAAGGGGTCATATCGGTGGACTGAACTGCAGAATGCCAGAATAAAAGGGGGATAGCTAATCCTGTCGAAGACTACGCTTCTGGTAGCCTCCGTCTTGCAGCATGTAGAAGAGAGTAGACTGAAGTCCCCCAAGTAGCATCTCCAAGTAGCATCTCCAAGAAGCATCTCCAGTAGCATCGCAGTAGCATAATCCTACCCGGCGATCCTCCTCTCGTCGCCCTGTAGAAAAGCGATCACCGGGTTGTCTGTGGAACTTGGAAGGGTGTGTTTTATTAAGTATCCGGTTCTAGTTTTCATAAGGTCAAGGTACAACTCCAAGTCGTCCTGTTACCGAAGATCACGGCTATTCGAATAGATTAACTTCCCTGCAGGGGTGCACCACATAACCCAACACGCTCGATCCCATTTGGCCGGACACACTTTCCTGGGTCATGCCCGGCCTCGGAAGATCAACACGTCGCAGCCCCACCTAGGCACAACAGAGAGGCCAGCACGCCGGTCTAAACCTAAGCGCACAGGGGTCTGGGCCCATCGCCCATAGCACACCTGCACGTTGCGAGGGCGGCCGAAAGCAGACCTAGCCTAGTGGCGTTCCAGTGCTTCGGCTGATACCACGACGTCGGGATACCCATAACTACTCCCGCGTAGATGGTTAGTGCGTATAGGCTCGTAGCCGACTCAGATCAAATACCAAGATCTCGTTAAGCTAGTTAAGTATCCGCGAACGCCGAACAGGGCCAGGCCCACCTGTCTCCTATGTGGTCTCAACCTGCCCTGCCGCTCCGCCACAAAGTAACAGTCGGGGACCGTCGGGAACCCAGGCCCACCTCTACCGGGATGGAGCCACCTGTCCTTTCAGCCCCCTCATCAGAATCACTTGCGGGTACTCATCGAGCTGACCCGACTTTAGTCACCATCTGTATAGTATGTATGTATGTATAGTATATACCCGTGATCACCTCCCGAGTGATCACGGCCCAATAGTATAGCGAGGCAGACTGACAAGAATGTAGGGCCAATGATGATAAACTAGCATCCTATACTAAGCATTTAGGATTGCAGGTAAGGTATCAATGACTGTAGCAACAATGACAGGCTATGCATCAGAATAGGATTAACGGAAAGCGGTAACATGCTACACTACTCTAATGCAAGCAGTATAGAGTAGAATAGGCGATATCTGGTGATCAAGGGGGGGGGGGCTTGCCTGGTTGCTCTGGCAAGAGAGAGGGGTC
>NC_041380.1:22484397-22485438 GCF_002162155.2 Triticum dicoccoides
GGGGGGGGCTTGCCTGGTTGCTCTGGCAAGAGAGATGGGTCGTCGGTGACGTAGTCGTCCACAGGGGCATCAGCATCGTCACGGGGGCTACCGGAGAGAAGAGGGGGGAGAAACAGTAAATACATAGCAAGCAAGTGCATAACAGGTCAACAAGCAGAGCTAGACGTGTTCTAACGCGGTATGAGGTGGTACTGGTTAAGGGGGGAATCATCCGGGAAAGTATTCCCGGTGTTTCGTGTTTTCGGGCAGAGGAGCCGGAGGGGGAAAGTTGCGGGTTCGATAGGTTATGGGGGTGTGGCGGACGAACGGACTGCGTATCCGGATTCGTCTCGTCGTTCTGAGCAACTTTCATGTTGAAAATATTTTAATCCGAGTTACGGATTAAAAGATATGATTTTCTAAAGATTTTATTAATTTCTGGAATTTAATTAATTATTTAATTAATTCGAAAAACAGATTAATGACATCAGCATGATGTCATGCTGACATCAGCAGTCAACAGAGTTGACTTGGTCAACCTGACATGTGGGTCCAGTGGGACCCACCTGTCATTCTCTGTTTAGGTTAATTACAGATTTGTTAATTTAATTACTATTTAATTAACCTAACTAGTTAACTAAATTAATTAAACCGGATTAATTAACTTAATTAATTCATTAGATAATTAATTAATTAATAATTAATTTTATTAAATCATTTTTATTTTTATTAATTATTTTTATTTTAATTAATTTTAATTTTAAATTTTTTTTAATCCCTCTTTTTTTGTTCTGGGGCGTGGGCCCCATGTGTCTGTGGCCCAGAGGGGCCATTGCGGGTCAGGCGTTGCGGGCGAACGGGCACAGGGCGCTGGCGCGGGCACCAGCCCGAACGGGCGCAGATGGTCGCCGGTGCACGGGCGGGGCCATTCTGGGCGATGGGGCGGGCGCAGGCCACCGGGGCACAGTGGGGCGCCGGCCAGGGCGTGGCCGCGGGCGAGGCAGGGCACGGCCACGGGGCAACGGCCACGGTGACGCGAGACGGGCGCTGACCGGCGCAGAG
>NC_041380.1:22485778-22499818 GCF_002162155.2 Triticum dicoccoides
GGGGGGAGCGTCCCCGATCCAGATCGGGTCGTGGGATGGGGAGAGGAGCGAGCAGGGGGGGAGTGGGGTGCGTGGGGGCTAGGGTTCGGTTGCTCGAGTGGATAAGGGGAGTGGGGAGTGAGATCCGGCCGGCTGGGCCTTTTGGCCTGATGGCCTGCTGGCTAGCTGGGCCATTCGGCCCAGGGGGAGGGGGGTTCTTCCTTTTTATTTTATTTTTTCTGTTTTGTTCCTTTTCCTTTTATTTATTTTCTTTTATTGTTTTAATTCAACTTAGGGCACATAAGTATTTTATAAATTTGTGTTTTCTTTATTATAATTACCTATGTAATATTTGGCACTAACCGAACATTTTTGTTTCAATATTTGAAATCTTTTATTGTTTGCTTGATTTTGAATTTGAACGCGAATCGGTTTCGAACTATCGCGAGATTAGCAACTATAATCGAGGTGATGTGGCATCACTAGCAGAGGATCACTGTAGCTTAATTACCCGGGCATCACAAATGCAGGAAATAGGTGCAGAACATGTCTTGGAAAGCAAAGATAAGGTAGTTGTACAGAACCAACTACCACCTCTCCCACCCAAGAAGAAAAAGAATGTCAGCTTCATCCTGCAGCCAACAATAGTGACAGCTACAGTAGAGGAGCTGCAAGCAAGCCGGGTGAATATTAACTTGCAAGGCTAGAGTGCCAAACAAAGGATGCCAGCTATTAAGAAATCCAGACATTTACAGGAGCAAAAACAGGGAACTACTTCAGAAAACGAGGCAAGGTGTGTCATTGAAAAGCCCCAGCTTCATGCGAACGGAATATCAAGCTCGACATTAGCATCTAATGGCCCAGGATGCAACAAGGTTGCAGTTTGTGGAGTACCAATAGCGCCAGAGCAAGATGAGGCTGCGATCATGTATCCCAAATGCCAGGCAAATGTCAGATAGAGTGAGGCAATTCAAGCCAAGAAGGAAGCAATTTGCATGACCAATCAGGCAAATCCGTCAGAGAGGAACTTAAGCTACAAAAAAGAACCAACAGCCAATATGCCAGCAGAAATACCGGGGCGCACAACAAAAACAAGTGGTAGGCAACCATTAGTCGAGCTGAATGGTCAAGCAGAAATGGTTGAGCTAAATGTTCATCAGGGTGGCAAAGAGCAGAAGATGAAAGCACCATTACAAGAAATTTTTTGCCCCCTGCCATCTCCTCATGTTTCAGGTGAGGCAGTAAGCACCATTGACATCTCATTGAAAAGCAGCAATTCATGGTCACAAGGCAACTTTCCTGCAAACTCAGCTTCCATCATCGAGATTGCCCAAAAAGATAGCCCTCAAGCCAAGAGATTCAACATTTGCGATGGAAACAAAGAGAATTGTCCACCCATCCAATTCAAGGACAATACGAGAAATTCTCTAGAAGTAAACGTCTTGGAAATCAGTGAGCTCATAGCTAGGTGTGCACCTCCAAGGAATAAGTATGCAGAAAGCTCAAGCAACAAATCATCCAATTCCATTCGATTAGAGACTGATGGATTGCGGTTTCAGCAAACCAAAAGTTTAGGATCAGACAACTTTGTTCATGAATACTGCCCAGCCCCATCATTTTCTCTTGGCATAGATGACTTTGTGCCAGAAACAGCAGTCGAGGCAGTTGTACGTGATGGGACAAGCATACTTGCAGACCCCGAGTTCATACAAATACTCGATGACAGTGAGGAGTGTGAACTTGGAGGCGTCAACGAAGCGTGTCAATTACCAAATCAAAGGTCCAATGAGAGCCTTGGAGCTCGTGCAGAGGGTAGCCGGTCGCCAACCGTGTTCTCTACACCAGAAAAAACTGCTAAACAAATAGAAGATGGTTCAGGCAGCAAGAACTATACTAGCAGCAGTTCTGGAGAGCTTGTCCCTAACAAATTTGAGAGGAGGATCATCAAACCATCACACTGCATCAGGTCACCATTTAGGGACTACAATGAGAAAAAAATGTTTCACTGCAAACCTGATGACAATCGGTTATATTCATCGGTTATCTTACATGGGAGATTAAATGAAGAAGTTTGTCCAGATGTAGATACCAGGTACAATGTTTTGTCTAACTAAAAATTTTGTTTAAGTAACCTGTTTACTGTCATGCAGGCATATAATATATTATCATCAGACAAGTTCATAAAAAACAGTAGTAGGTGAATTAATGTACAACAATAAGTTAGACATTGTGGTGGTGGGCAGAAAGTTCGTTATCAATAACACATTTTATCTTTTGGGGCACATGCCATCATGATGAACTTATCTTTCTGTTTTATCATCTTTTTTGCTGCAGCCCCAAGGTAATTGACTATGGTCGATACTATGTAACTATGAGGGAGCTGGCAAATGCGATGAAAAAGGAAGGATTCCTGTTGGACCATGTTGTTGAGATTGGCATACAGTCCATCATGATGAACTTGCCACCAGATTCAAAGAAGGTGGTGATGCCACTAAGATTCTCAGTAAGAAAATGGCAGTTATATCAGTAATCAGGTCCTCCGTTTCTATTTTCATTTTTCCACCTTTTTCATGTTTTTTTCTTTTTGGTAGAAATGGTTGCAGAAGATGGATATTGACAAGAAAGAGATGATTGTCAGATTTAGCAAATCCAACCGTTTGGACCGTAAAGATATGGTCAGACTTTTTTATCCTACTTTTTTGATATATGTGTTCTTTTTCGCACATGAGCAAATACACATAGAGTATGGTAGTAGTTGTTTAAGTAGAGAAACATTGACATGTTTTTTGGGACTCGCATTAAGTAGCAACATAAGTTGCCACACAACACCCCCTTCTCCACCACCATGTGTTCTTTTTTCCAAGTTGGTTCCATGCAGCAAAAAGTTGCCTACAAACATGCAGGGAATTTTGCCTGATAATACAAGTATTTTTTTGCATGCAATTTTTTCACCACATGTGTTTAGTTCCTGACATTTTATACATACTTGTTTTCTCCACATACAGATCATGTTCCCTGTCATAGAAAACATTGACGAAATGAAGCCAGTTACAGGGAATCATAACTGGGTTTTCAATGTGAATTTAAGGGACAGAAAGTTTGAGGTGCTTGATTCATGGAGGACTCTTGCCAACAAGTCCCTGGATGATTGCGCAAGGCGTATGGTTGCAAGTGTTCGAATTCTATGGGAGACTCATTACCCAAAATCTCATATTGGCATGGATGATTTTAAACTATTCAATATCGATGTACCGAAGCAAAACAATGAGTAAGTAACCATACCTCTCAAAACCGGTTGATATGTCATGTTCTTCTTCTTTTTTTAGGTCATCCAAGTGATAGTACATATATGTAATTAGGTAACTAAGAACATACTGTTTTCCATATTTTTTTGTCGTCTAGGTTTGACTGCGGGGTTTATGCTCTTAAATTCACTAGTGGTTGGGAAGCAAGGGTTGTTCCAAGATTCACCCCAGACGACATCCCAAACATTAGGAAACAACTGGCAAGTAATTGGGTCGGCACTGATTGCAACAAGGCTCCCTGGAAAGACATCCTGAAGTTGAAATAGGTCAGTTCTTTCATCATGATTTTTTTATTTTTTTGTATGACTTAGTTGCTTGCATTTCTGCATATACTTGCCTGAACACTAGACAAGAGTTTGCCTGCAAATTAATCCGCAGTCATGATAATTTTCAATGAATGTCTCCCATGATGGAAATTTGTTATCAATGTAAATTCTCCACACGAGAAAAGAACAGATAACAGGTAGTTGGTTTTGTATGACTTAGTTGCTTGCATTTCTGTATATACTTGCCTGAACACTACACAAGAGTTTGCTTGCAATTTAAACCGCAGTCATGACCATTTTCAATGAATTATCCCACGATGGATTTTTTTATCAATGTAAATTCGCCACATGCGAAAAGAACAGATAACAGATAGTTGCCTGAGTCATTCATACAACTTGCAAGAGATGCCAATACAAATTTGTTTGCAGAATAAGAACAAAGTAAAAAAAGAGCCGAAGCAGTAGAATTCAAATAGTGTTATTTGGTCTTCTCAACTTTTTTCCTCTTGGGTTCCGTCTTTGTCAGCACCGTTTCCACTCCTTCTTTACGTTCACACCAATCTTGTTTTGCATAGTGCAGAGTTGTGTTCAATAGAACCACAATAACTACACTTGTTCTTTCTCTTAGGGTGCAGCTCAAGTGCTGACTGGATCCTTTGGATCCTTTTCATTTTTGCTCTTCCTTTGGTTGTTGACTTTGGCGGGTCCCTAGGGATTGGCGGGTCAGCCATAGTAGGAGTAGCATATCCAAGGTTTTGTTCCGTGGTAGAAGCTCCTGGTTGCATTCCACCACCCCCGTGTAGAGGCTCAATTTGGAGAGGTGGTTGCGCATGTCTCCCAGGCGGTGCTGCAGAAGAAGACAACCATGCCCCTGCACTGTTTCGTTGCCCTTTCTGTTGTGATGTGGAGGAAGTGGAATGCTCTCCAATTCCAGCAGGCATTTGTTGAAGTCCCGATGGGGGCGGCGGGGCGCCCACCCTCGGTTGTACTGCTGGCCACCTGTTTTGTGCTGGGGGACCCCTGGCTAGTTTTGCTTCCCCTGTTGGTAGTTGTAGAGGCCACCAACCTGGTTGTGTATGCCCTTTGATTGTTTGTGCAGTCCCTCTCAGCTGTGCTGCAAACATTCCTGGTGGTGTAGGCACCACTGGCTGGGTTAGCGCTGTTGTGCTTTGGGGTGCAGATCCCATATTGGGGTGTGCAAGCACTCCAGAAGGATCAGCCATTTGGGCTGCTTTTCTTTGTTGTGGTACAGAAGTAGTGGGACGCTGCATAGAGTTAGCCGGTGGTTATGCAGCTGCAGCAGGAGGTGGTGGAGGGGCACTATTCGTTGGAGGAGGGTTGCCTTGTGGTGCAGAACCAGTACTCGGGGGTGGACCACCGGGGGGGGGGGGCACTAGGAACTGTTGTTGGCTTCTTTTTTCTCGACAAGTTCAAGTGTTTTATTTCTATGCGAGCTGCCCGCATATGCTTCCTCACAATGTTTGAAGCAGCATCTGACAAATTTGCATGTCTAAGTTCTTTCTTGGACTGTGCTGGCAACTCATCGGGCTGACTGTCATTTGTAGGGGGTGCACTGGGTATTGCTTTAGGTGTCCATCTCCTCAGAATGTACTGTGCAGGTATTTCATCTATACCAAGGTAGGTGAAAACCTTCAAGATGTGGCAGCAGAGCATGCTGTCCCTGTCCATTTTGCAGCATTGGCACGTGTAGTCTCCAGCAGCAGGGTCTACTGTCACGAAATAACTCCTAGAACCATACTTAGCAACCCATTTTTGTGATTTGTCAGGGTTGGTATTGTTGGGGTAAATCTCATACAAGTGACCCCCATGCGGCCGTACATTGTATCTCCCAGTCAACTTGAATTCTTTACGGAACTTCTCATACAAGTCCCTAGTATAGGCACCATACGCTTGCTTCTCAATGGGAAAAGATGACCACATTTCAGTGTCCAAATGTTCAGTCCGGTAGTCTCTTCCACCCTCCCGGACAAGTATGTGAGTCTGGATTTTTGAATATTTCTTGACGAAGTTGAGAATGGAATTGTGTGGGTTCACATATTGCTTAAGGACAACGTTGAAACCCTCACTGTGTTGTGTTGACTGCAGGAATGGGAAGAATTGGTGTTTGAAGTAGCAAGGAACCCATGTTTCCCGGTATTTATATAGGTTCTCAAAGTGTGTGTTAGTCATAACCTCATACTTCAACATCAGAGCAGTCCATGCAGCCTCAAACTCATCCGGCGTCAAGCTGAAGTCAATACAGCTATTGAAATCTTCCGACAATCCAGGGTTTCGCCACAACAAGGCACCAAGCTTTTCTTGAGCCTTTTTCATTATATGCCAACGACAACAACGGTGGACACTTGTTGGGAACATCCTTTTAATTGACTGTGCCATCACGATGTCTTGGTCAGTTATGATGTTAGTAGGTGCTAGACCATGCATTGCTTCAAGAAAGGTCCCAAACAGCCAATCAAAGCTTTTGCCAATTCTTGCCTCACCAACCCGCATCCCAACATGAATGATTGTCCATGCCGATTAATCCCAATGAATGGTGCAAAGGGCATGTTATACATGTTAGTCATGTACGTGGTGTCAAATGAGATACAGTCGTGATATGCCTCTGCATAAGCCTTCCTTGCTGCACCGTCAACCCAGAAAATATTCTCCACCATGTCCTCCTCATCATACTTTATCTTGTAAAAGAAATCTGGGTCCTCTTTCTGCTGGTCTTTAAAGTAGGCAACTGTCTCAATCATATCACCTTCTTTCGTGGCATGCTTGTTCAATTCTGACTTCAAGTTTGAAATATGTTTAGTACCATAAGGAACAATCAGCTCTGTCCCATAGTAATCTGACATGATGTGCATCATACGACCTGCAAGCAAAAACGTAGTGGCTAGTTAGTTTAGTGCATTTGTATGTAGAGGTAGTTGGACAGTACCACAAGATCTTCAACAAACTAATACATTGTTTGCAAGTAACTAAAGGCATACAAGTTTAAATTGGTGGCGAATAAAAAAAGTAGTACCCATGGGTTTTAATTGGTGGCGAATAATAACTAACACACTGAAACCAAGGGACAAGGAAGTGTACTAGAGTCAACACTTGGTCAGGGCCTGAGAAAATTACACAGCAGGACAAGGCAAGTCCACGAGGAAACCAAAATCCCGCTTTTTTAATAATAAACCAGGCAAGTAGTTGTGTAGGGTATGAGCAACTCACGCAACAAGACAGGTGAAGTTCAGGAAAAAACAAACAAATTTCCATCATTTTTCAGGCTTTAAATAATAATGCATACAAGTAGGGTGCAAGCAACTCACACAGAAACCAAGGCAATTGTAGGAAGAAAACAGATTTCCATCATTTTAAGGGTTTAAAAAACAATACATGCAAGCAGGTTTGTAGGGTTTGAGCAACTTACAGAGCATACAAAGGCAAATCACGGAACAAACCTAATTTTCCCATCTTTTTTCTGGTGTTAATCATAACACAAGGTGGTGTGTGAGCATCTCAAACCAAGGTCAGTCTTTGGAACAAAGTTAATTTTTCCACAATCAAGAGAAACCAAGAAGTACTTGCATAAGGTATGACCAACTAACACAGGAAGCCAATGATAGTTCATGATTTTTCCTAGTCATAGTTTAGGAAGGGAACCAAACCTGTTGTCAAGTTGCAATTATGGAGATGTGTGAGGAAAGCCCTTTCTTCTCGTGGTATCCCTTGGTGTGATCTCAGGTACTTAGTCAAAGATGGTTTGTCAACCAACGGGTGGTTGTGCTCAGCAACAAAGTAAATGACCTCCCAACGGCTATCTAATAACTTCACCGCCATCTTGGCTCTGCAACATGTTTGCACTATTGTATCCCGCTTCCGCTTCTTGGTTTTCTTTTTTAGTTTGCTTTCATCATTAAGAAAGACAATTTCATCATCTTCATCAATATTTTCACCTTGTTCTGCAATCTTGTCTAGGGCAGGAATTTTTTCTGCTCCTCCATCATTAACCTTAGGTTTGCAAAACTTATTGCATACAAATTGCTGCTTTATCAGCTCAGCAGTTTTAACAGACTACCTTGAAGTGTTCTTCTTGACAGAAAACCCAAGTTGCAAAGCATATGCGTTGTAGTGTTCTTTGGGGCCTCCACAGTGTCAAACCTCATTCCAACATATGGCTCCTTAGGCTGTGACCAAGCTTCATCATCGTTTTCACCTTCCAAGCCTACCAAACCATTTCCAATAGTGCCCCCAGTTTCATCTGCAGTCGCTGTGACATCAATTGTGTGCGCATCCGTATCCGTTGCTTCTTCTCCAGGCACAGTTGCACCTCTCGTTGTCCCCCCATTGTTAGTGGAGTGCTCAGCCCTGTCCACTGTGCCCATCACAGGTGTTGCAACATTTTGTGTAAGCATAGGATTAGGAGACTGAGCACCACCGCGGGGGTTGTTGTGCTGTGTGCAGAATACATGTTCTCCAAGATTACTGCTGTCAGGATTTTGCATTTGAGGGTCAATTTCCACTGGAAACTCATTTAGGTCAATCATCTCCACCCTGCACACACCAAGTTGACGAAGCAAGTCAGGTGAATCAAGTAAGCATCCAAAACACAGAGTGTAGGCAAGAAAATTAATAAGAGAACAACATTTCATCTTGATGCGATTTTCTTTTTTTACCAGAGCGTTTGCTAGAAAATACAGTAAGCATACATGCATGAAAAACCAAACACAAGTTGCTTCTTTCTCTACACATGTTTTCATTTATCTGGGCACAATATATCAACAGTAGTTTCTTACAACATATGTATTTTTTCCGTGATGTAATTTCTTTGGTTTTCTAAATGTTCACAGGAGAGCAACAGTTCACCATGTGAAATCAAGGTTTTGGTGAAGCAAGGAGGATGGAGAGATTGTCCGTTTTGTACACGAAGTGCATCCAGTTTCTGTCGTAACCCTCTCTACTTTCTCGCACATGCTATGTGGGTGAAATGATGATACCATGCCAACTTGGAACCTTTTCAGAGTTCATTTCAAATGCTTGAAGTCAGAAAGGGTTGTAAATCGATGATGTGGCTTTGAATGGTTCATTTTGAACACAGAAAAACAATGGAGTTCAAATAAGTTCAAAAAAAATGAAATCTCTTTGTAACAGACGAGTTTCCGGATGAAACTGTGATACTTCGAAAGAGATTGTCCGTTTTGTACACGAAGTGCATCCAGTTTTTGCCGTAACCCCCTCTACTTTCTCGCACATGTTATGTGGATCAAATGATGATACCATGCCAACTTGGAACCTTTTCAGAGTTCATTTTAAATGGTTTTCAATTTCATAGTCTTATAGCTAGAAATAATCAGTAAAGGCATGAAAAATAACAAATGTAGTCAGAAAGGGTTGTAAATTGATGATGTGGCTTTGAATGGTGCATTTTGAACACAGAAAATCTATGGAGTTCAAATAAGTTCAAAAAAATGAAATCCCTTTGTAACAGACGAGTTTCTGTATGAAACCCTGATACTTCGAAAGAGATTGTCCGTTTTCTAAACGAAGCGCATCCAGTTTTTGCCGTAACCCTCTTTACTTTGTCGCACATGCTATGTGGGTGAAATGATGATACCATGCCAACTTGGAACCTTTTCAGAGTTCATTTCAAATGCTTTTCAATTTCATGGTCTTATAGCTCAAAATAATCAGTAAATGCATGAAAAATAACAAATGTAGTCAGAAAGGGTTGTAAATCGATGATGTGGCTTTGAATGTGGCATTTTGAACACAGAAAAACAATGGAGTTCAAATAAGTTCAAAAAAATGAAATCTCTTTGTAACAGACGAGATTCCGTATGAAACCCCGATACTTCGAAAGAGATTGTCCGTTTTGTACACGAAGTGCATCCATTTTTTGCTGTAACCCTCTCTACTTTCCCGCACATGCTACGTGGGTGAAATGATGATACCATGCCAACTTGGAACCTTTTCAGAGTTCATTTCAAATGCTTTTCAATTGCATGGTCTTAAGGTGAAAATAGTCAGTAAATGCATGAAAAATAACAAATTAAGTCAGAACGGGTTTACATCGATGATGTGGCTTTGAATGGTGCATTTTGAACACAGAAAAACAATGGAGTTCAAATAAGTTCAAAAAAAATGAAATCCCTTTGTAACAGACGAGTTTCCGTATGAAACCATGATACTTCGAAAGAGATTGTCCGTTTTGTACACGAAGTGCATCCAGTTTTTGTCGTAACCCTCTCTACGTTCTCTCACATGTTATGTGGGTGAAATGATGATACCATGCCAACTTGAAACCTTTGCAGAGTTCATTTTAAATGCTTTTCAATTTCATTGTCTTATAGCTCAAAATAATCAGTAAATGCATGAAAAATAACAAATGAAGTGAGAAAGGGTTGTAAATTGATGATGTGGCTTTGAATGGTGCATTTTGAACACAGAAAATATATGGAGTTCAAATAAGTTCAAAAAAATGAAATCCCTTTGTAACAGACGAGTTTCCGTACGAAACCCTGATACTCCGAAAGAAATTGTACTTTTTGTACACGAAGTGCATTCAGTTTTTGCCGTAACCCTCTTAATTTCTCGCACATGCTATGTGGGTGAAATGATGATACCATGCCCACTTGGAACCTTTTCAGAGTTCATTTCAAATGCATTTCAATTTCATGGTCTCATAGCTCAAAATAATCAGTAAATGCATGAAAAATAACAAATGTAGTCAGAAAGGGTTGTAAATTGATGATGTGGCTTTCAATGGTGCATTTTGAACATAGAAAAACTATGGAGTTCAAATAAGTTCAAAAAAATGAAATCCCTTTGTAACAGACGAGTTTCCGTATGAAACCCTAATACTTCAAAAGAGATTGTCCATTTTGTACACGAAGTGCATCCAGTTTTTGCCGTAACGCTTTCTACTTTCTCGCACATGCTATGTGGGTGAAATGATGATACCATGCCAACTTGGAACCTTTTCAGAGTTCATTTCAAATGCTTTTCAAGTTCATGGTCTTATAGCTCAAAATAATCAGTAAATGCACGAAAAATAACAAATGAAGTCAGAAAGGGTTGTTAATTGATGATGTTGCTTTGAATGGTGCATTTTGAACACAAAATCACTATGGAGTTCAAATAAGTTCAAAAAAATGTAATCCCTTTGTAACAGACGAGTTTCCGTATGAAACCTTGATACTTCGAAAGAGATTGTCCGTTTTGTACACGAAGTGCATCCAGTTTTTTCCGTAACCCTCTCTACTTTCTCGCACATGCTATGTGGGTGATATGATGATACCATGCCAACTTGGAACCTTTTCAGAGTACATTTCAAATGCTTTTCGATTTCATGGTCTTATAGGTGAAAATAATCAGTAAATGCATGAAAAATAACAAATGAAGTCAGAAAGGGTTGTAAATTGATGATGTGGCTTTGAAAGGTACATTTTGAACACAGAAAAACAATGGAGTTCCATAAGTTCAAAAAAATGGAATCCCTTTGTAACAGACGAGATTCCGTATGAAACCCCGATACTTTGAAAGAGATTGTCCGTTTTGTACACGAAGTGTATCCAGTATTTGCCGTAACCCTCTCTACTTTCTCGCACATGCTACGTGGGTGAAATGATGATACCATGCCAACTTGGAACCTTTTCAGAGTTCATTTCAAATGCTTTTCAATTTCATGGTCTTAAGGTGAAAATAATCAGTAAATGCATGAAAAATAACAAATGAAGTCAGAAAAGATTGTAAATTGATGATGTGGCTTTGAATGGTGCATTTTGAACAGAGAAAAACAATGGAGTTGAAATAAGATAAAAAAATGAAATCCCTTTGTAACAGACGAGTTTCGGTATGAAACACTGATACTTCGAAAGAGATTGTCCGTTTTGTACACGAAGTGCATCCAGTTTCTGCTGTAACCCTCTCTACTTTCTCGCACATTCTATGTGGGTGAAATGATGATACCATGCCAACTTGGAACCTTTTCAGAGTTCATTTCAAATGCTTTTCAATTTCATGTTCTTATAGTTTAAAATAATCAGTAAATGCATGAAAAATAACAAATGAAGTCAGAAAGGGTTGTAAATCGATGATGTGGCCTTGAATGGTGCATTTTGAACATAGAAAAACAATGGAGTTCAAATAAGTTCAAAAAATGAAATCTCTTTGTAACAGACGAGTTTCCGGATGAAACCCTGATACTTCGAAAGAGATTGTCCGTTTTGTACACGAAGTGCATCCAGTTTTTGCCGTAACCCTCTCTACTTTCTCGCACATGCTATGTGGATGAAGTGATGATACCATGCCAACTTGGAACCTTTTCAGAGTTCATTTTAAATGCTTTTCAATTTCATAGTCTTATAGCTCAAAATAATCAGTAAATGCATGAAAAATAACAAATGGAGTCAGAAAGGGTTGTAAATTGATGATGTGGCTTTGAATGGTGCATTTTGAACACATAAAATCTATGGAGTTCAAATAAGTTCAAAAAAATGAAATCCCTTTGTAATAGACGAGTTTCCGTATGAAACCCTGATACTTCGAAAAGATTGTCCGTTTTGTACACGAAGCGCATCCAGTTTTTGCCGTAACCCTCTCTACTTTCTCGCACATGCTATGTGGGTGAAATGATGATACCATGCCAACTTGGAACCTTTTCAGAGTTCATTTCAAATGCTTTTCAATTTCATGGTCCTATAGCTCAAAATAATCAGTAAATGCATGAAAAAAAACAAATGTAGTCAGAAAGGGTTGTAAATTGATGATGTGGCTTTGAATGGTTCATTTTGAACACAGAAAAACTATGGAGTTCAAATAAGTTCAAAAAAATGAAATCCCTTTGTAACAGACGAGTTTCCGTATGAAACCCTGATACTTCGAAACAGATTGTCCGTTTTGTACACGAAGTGCATCCAGTTTTTGTCGTAACCCTCTCTACTGTCTCGCACATGCTATGTGGGTGAAATGATGATACCATGCCAACTTGGAACCTTTTCAGAGTTCATTTCAAATGGTTTTCAATTTCATGGTCTTATAGCTCAAAATAATCAGTAAATGCACGAAAAATAACAAATGAAGTCAGAAAGGGTTGTAAATCAATGATGCGGATTTGAACGGTGCATTTTGAACACAGAAAAACAATGGAGTTCAAATAAGTTCAAAAAAAATGAAATCCCTTTGCAACAGACGAGTTTCTGTATGAAACCATGATACTTCGAAAGAGATTGTCCGTTTTGTACACGAAGTGCATCCTGTTTTTGCCGTAGCCCTCTTACTTTCTCGCACATGCTATGTGGGTGAAATGATGATACCATGCCAACTTGGAACCTTTTCAGAGTTCATTTCAAATGCTTTTCAATTGCATGGTCTTAAGGTGAAAATAATCAGTAAATGCATGATAAATAACAAATGAAGTCAGAAAGGGTTTACATCGATGATGTGGCTTTGAATGGTGCATTTTGAACACAGAAAAACAATGGAGTTCAAATGAGTTCAAAAAGAATGAAATCCCTTTGTAACAGACGAGTTTCCGTATGAAACCCTGATACTTCGAAAGAGATTGTCCGTTTTGTACACGAAGTGCATCCAGTTTTTGTCGTAACCCTCTCTACGTTCTCTCACATGTTATGTGGGTGAAATGATGATACCATGCCAACTTGAAACCTTTTCAGAGTTCATTTTAAATGCTTTTCAATTTCATTGTCTTATAGCTCAAAATAATCAGTAAATGCATGAAAAATAACAAATGAAGTGAGAAAGGGTTGTAAATTGATGATGTGGCTTTGAATGGTGCATTTTGAACACAGAAAATATATGGAGTTCAAATAAGTTCAAAAAAAATGAAATCCCTTTGTAACAGACGAGTTTCCGTACGAAACCCTGATACTCCGAAAGAGATTGTCCTTTTTGTACACGAAGTGCATTCAGTTTTTGCCGTAACCCTCTTAATTTCTCGCACATGCTATGTGGGTGAAATGATGATACCATGCCCACTTGGAACCTTTTCAGAGTTCATTTCAAATGCATTTCAATTTCATGGTCTCATAGCTCAAAATAATCAGTAAATGCATGAAAAATAACAAATGTAGTCAGAAAGGGTTGTAAATTGATGATGTGGCTTTCAATGGTTCATTTTGAACACAAAAAAACTATGGAGTTCAAATAAGTTCAAAAAAATGAAATCCCTTTGTAACAGACGAGTTTCCGTATGAAACCCTAATACTTCGAAAGAGATTGTCCGTTTTGTACACGAAGTGCATCCAGTTTTTGCCGTAACGCTTTCTACTTTCTCGCACATGCTATGTGGGTGAAATGATGATACCATGCCAACTTGGAACCTTTTCAGAGTTCATTTCAAATGCTTTTCAATTTCATGGTCTTATAGCTCAAAATAATCAGTAAATGCACGAAAAATAACAAATGAAGTCAGAAAGGGTTGTAAATTGATGATGTTGCTTTGAATGGTGCATTTTGAACACAAAATCACTATGGAG
>NC_041380.1:22506979-22509246 GCF_002162155.2 Triticum dicoccoides
AAAGAGATTGCCCGTTTTGTACACGAAGTGCATCCAGTTTTTGCCGTAACCCTCTCTACTTTCTCGCACATGCTACGTGGGTGAAATGATGATACCATGCCAACTTGGAACCTTTGCAGAGTTCATTTCAAATGCTTTTCAATTTCATGGTCTTAAGGTGAAGATAATCAGTAAATGCATGAAAAATAACAAATGAAGTCACAAAAGATTGTAAATTGATGATGTGTCTTTGAATGGTGCATTTTGAACAGAGAAAAACAATGGAGTTGAAATAAGATAAAAAAATGAAATCCCTTTGTAACAGACGAGTTTCGGTATGAAACCCTGATACTTCGAAAGAGATTGTCCGTTTTGTACATGAAGTGCATCCAGTTTCTGCCATAACCCTCTCTACTTTCTCGCACATGCTATGTGGGTGAAATGATGATACCATGCCAACTTGGAACCTTTTCAGAGTTCATTTCAAATGCTTTTCAATTTCATGGTCTTATAGTTGAAAATAATCAGTAAATGCATGAAAAATAACAAATGAAGTCAGAAAGGGTGGTAAATCGATGATGTGGCTTTGAATGGTGCATTTTGAACACAGAAAAACAATGGAGTTCAAATAAGTTCAAAAAAATGAAATCTCTTTGTAACAGACGAGTTTCCGGATGAAACCCTGATACTTCGAAAGAGATTGTCTGTTTTGTACACGAAGTGCATCCAGTTTTTGCCGTAACCCTCTCTACTTTCTCACACATGCTATGTGGATGAAGTGATGATACCATGCCAACTTGGAACCTTTTAAGAGTTCATTTTAAATGCTTTTCAATTTCATAGTCTTATAGCTCAAAATAATCAGTAAATGCATGAAAAATAACAAATGTAGTCAGAAAGGGTTGTAAATTGATGATGTGGCTTTGAATGGTGCATTTTGAACACAGAAAATCTATGGAGTTCAAATAAGTTCAAAAAAATGAAATCCCTTTGTAACAGACGAGTTTCCATATGAAACCCTGACGCTTCGAAAAAGATTGTCCGTTTTGTACACGAAGCGCATCCAGTTTTTGCCGTAACCCTCTCTACTTTCTCGCACATGCTATGTGGGTGAAATGATGATACCATGCCAACTTGGAACCTTTTCAGAGTTCATTTCAAATGCTTTTCAATTTCATGGTCCTATAGCTCAAAATAATCAGTAAATGCATGAAAAAAAACAAATGTAGTCAGAAAGGGTTGTAAATTGATGATGTGGCTTTGAATGGTTCATTTTGAACACAGAAAAACTATGGAGTTCAAATAAGTTCAAAAAAATGAAATCCCTTTGTAACAGACGAGTTTCCGTATGAAACCCTGATACTTCGATACAGATTGTGCGTTTTGTACATGAAGTGCATCCAGTTTTTGTCGTAACCCTCTCTACTGTCTCGCACATGCTATGTGGCTGAAATGATGATACCATGCCAACTTGGAACCTTTTCAGAGTTCATTTCAAATGGTTTTCAATTTCATGGTCTTATAGCTCAAAATAATCAGTAAATGCATGAAAAATAACAAATGTAGTCAGAAAGGGTTGTAAATTGATGATGTGGCTTTGAATGGAGAATTTGGAACACAGAATAACTATGGAGTTCAAAAAAGTTCAAAAAAATGAAATCCCTTTGTAACAGACGAGTTTCCGTATGAAACCCTGATACTTCGAAAGAGATTGTCCGTTTTGTACACGAAGTGCATCCAGTTTTTTTCGTAACCCTCTCTACTGTCTCGCACATGCTATGTGGGTGAAATGATGATACCATGCCAACTTGGGACCTTTCAGAGTTCATTTCAAATGCTTTTCGATTTCATGGTCTTATAGGTGAAAATAATCAGTAAATGCATGAAAAATAACAAATGAAGTCAGAAAGGGTTGTAAATTGATGATGTGGCTTTGAATGGTGCATTTTGAACACAGAAAAACAATGGAGTTCCAATAAGTTCAAAAAAATGGAATCCCTTTATAACAGACGAGATTCCGTATGAAACCCCGATACTTTGAAAGAGATTGCCCGTTTTGTACACGAAGTGCATCCAGTTTTTGCCGTAACCCTCTCTACTTTCTCGCACATGCTACGTGGGTGAAATGATGATACCATGCCAACTTGGAACCTTTTCAGAGTTCATTTCAAATGCTTTTCAATTTCATGGTCTTAAGGTGAAAATAATCAGTAAATGCATGAAAAATAACAAATGAAGTCACAAAAGATTGTAAATTGATGATGTGTCTTTGAATGGTGCATTTTGAA
>NC_041380.1:22509256-22515222 GCF_002162155.2 Triticum dicoccoides
CATCCAGTTTTTTCCGTAACCCTCTCTATTTTCTCGCACATGCTATGTGGGTGATATGATGATACCATGCCAACTTGGAACCTTTTCAGAGTTCATTTCAAATGCTTTTCGATTTCATGGTCTTATAGGTGAAAATAATCAGTAAATGCATGAAAAATAACAAATGAAGTCAGAAAGGGTTGTAAATTGATGATGTGGCTTTGAAAGGTACATTTTGAACACAGAAAAACAATGGAGTTCCAATAAGTTCAAAAAAATGGAATCCCTTTGTAACAGACGAGATTTCGTATGAAACCCCGATACTTTGAAAGAGATTGTCCGTTTTGTACACGAAGTGCATCCAGTATTTGTCGTAACCCTCTCTACTTTCTCGCACATGCTACGTGGGTGAAATGATGATACCATGCCAACTTGGAACCTTTTCAGAGTTCATTTCAAATGCTTTTCAATTTCATGGTCTTATGGTGAAAATAATCAGTAAATGCATGAAAAATAACAAATGAAGTCAGAAAAGATTGTAAATTGATGATGTGGCTTTGAATGGTGCATTTTGAACAGAGAAAAACAATGGAGTTGAAATAAGATAAAAAATGAAATCCCTTTGTAACAGACGAGTTTCGGTATGAAACACTGATACTTCGAAAGAGATTGTCCGTTTTGTACAAGAAGTGCATCCAGTTTCTGCTGTAACCCTCTCTACTTTCTCGCACATGCTATGTGGGTGAAATGATGATACCATGCCAACTTGGAACCTTTTCAGAGTTCATTTCAAATGCTTTTCAATTTCATGTTCTTATAGTTAAAAATAATCAGTAAATGCATGAAAAATAACAAATGAAGTCAGAAAGGGTTGTAAATCGATGATGTGGCATTGAATGGTGCATTTTGAACATAGAAAAACAATGGAGTTCAAATAAGTTCAAAAAATGAAATCTCTTTGTAACAGACGAGTTTCCGGATGAAACCCTGATACTTCGAAAGAGATTGTCCGTTTTGTACACGAAGTGCATTCAGTTTTTGCCGTAACCCTCTTAATTTCTCGCACATGCTATGTGGGTGAAATGATGATACCATGCCCACTTGGAACCTTTTCACAGTTCATTTCAAATGCATTTCAATTTCATGGTCTCATAGCTCAAAATAATCAGTAAATGCATGAAAAATAACAAATGTAGTCAGAAAGGGTTGTAAATTGATGATGTGGCTTTCAATGGTTCATTTTGAACAGAAAAAAACTATGGAGTTCAAATAAGTTCAAAAAAAATGAAATCCCTTTGTAACAGACGAGTTTCCGTATGAAACCCTAATACTTCGAAAGAGATTGTCCGTTTTGTACACGAAGTGCATCCAGTTTTTGCCGTAACGCTTTCTACTTTCTCGCACATGCTATGTGGGTGAAATGATGATACCATGCCAACTTGGAACCTTTTCAGAGTTCATTTCAAATGCTTTTCAATTTCATGGTCTTATAGCTCAAAATAATCAGTAAATGCACGAAAAATAAAAAATGAAGTCAGAAAGGGTTGTAAATTGATGATGTTGCTTTGAATGGTGCATTTTGAACACAAAATCACTATGGAGTTCAAATAAGTTCAAAAAAATGTAATCCCTTTGTAATAGACGAGTTTCCGTATGAAACCCTGATACTTCGAAAGAGATTGTCCGTTTTGTACACGAAGTACATCCAGTTTTTTCCGTAACCCTCTCTATTTTCTCGCACATGCTATGTGGGTGATATGATGATACCATGCCAACTTGGAACCTTTTCAGAGTTCATTTCAAATGCTTTTCGATTTCATGGTCTTATAGGTGAAAATAATCAGTAAATGCATGAAAAATAACAAATGAAGTCAGAAAGGGTTGTAAATTGATGATGTGGCTTTGAAAGGTACATTTTGAACACAGAAAAACAATGGAGTTCCAATAAGTTCAAAAAAATGGAATCCCTTTGTAACAGACGAGATTCCGTATGAAACCCCGATACTTTGAAAGAGATTGTCCGTTTTGTACACGAAGTGCATCCAGTATTTGCCGTAACCCTCTCTACTTTCTCGCACATGCTACGTGGGTGAAATGATGATACCATGCCAACTTGGAACCTTTTCAGAGTTCATTTCAAATGCTTTTCAATTTCATGGTCTTATGGTGAAAATAATCAGTAAATGCATGAAAAATAACAAATGAAGTCAGAAAAGATTGTAAATTGATGATGTGGCTTTGAATGGTGCATTTTGAACAGAGAAAAACAATGGAGTTGAAATAAGATAAAAAATGAAATCCCTTTGTAACAGACGAGTTTCGGTATGAAACACTGATACTTCGAAAGAGATTGTCCGTTTTGTACACGAAGTGCATCCAGTTTCTGCTGTAACCCTCTCTACTTTCTCGCACATTCTATGTGGGTGAAATGATGATACCATGCCAACTTGGAACCTTTTCAGAGTTCATTTCAAATGCTTTTCAATTTCATGTTCTTATAGTTAAAAATAATCAGTAAATGCATGAAAAATAACAAATGAAGTCAGAAAGGGTTGTAAATCGATGATGTGGCATTGAATGGTGCATTTTGAACATAGAAAAACAATGGAGTTCAAATAAGTTCGAAAAATGAAATCTCTTTGTAACAGACGAGTTTCCGGATGAAACCCTGATACTTCGAAAGAGATTGTCCGTTTTGTACATGAAGTGCATCCAGTTTTTGCCGTAACCCTCTCTACTTTCTCGCACATGCTATGTGGATGAAGTGATGATACCATGCCAACTTGGAACCTTTTAAGAGTTCATTTTAAATGCTTTTCAATTTCATAGTCTTATAGCTCAAAATAATCAGTAAATGCATGAAAAATAACAAATGGAGTCAGAAAGGGTTGTAAATTGATGATGTGGCTTTGAATGGTGCATTTTGAACACAGAAAATCTATGGAGTTCAAATAAGTTCAAAAAAATGAAATCCCTTTGTAATAGACGAGTTTCCGTATGAAACCCTGATACTTCGAAAAGATTGTCCGTTTTGTACACGAAGCACATCCAGTTTTTGCCGTAACCCTCTCTACTTTCTCGCACATGCTATGTGGGTGAAATGATGATACCATGCCAACTTGGAACCTTTTCAGAGTTCATTTCAAATGCTTTTCAATTTCATGGTCCTATAGCTCAAAATAATCAGTAAATGCATGAAAAAAAACAAATGTAGTCAGAAAGGGTTGTAAATTGATGATGTGGCTTTGAATGGTTCATTTTGAACACAGAAAAACTATGGAGTTCAAATAAGTTCAAAAAAATGAAATCCCTTTGTAACAGACGAGTTTCCGTATGAAACCCTGATACTTCGAAACAGATTGTCCGTTTTGTACACGAAGTGCATCCAGTTTTTGTCGTAACCCTCTCTACTGTCTCGCACATGCTATGTGGGTGAAATGATGATACCATGCCAACTTGGAACCTTTTCAGAGTTCATTTCAAATGGTTTTCAATTTCATGGTCTTATAGCTCAAAATAATCAGTAAATGCACGAAAAATAACAAATGAAGTCAGAAAGGGTTGTCAATCGATGATGCGGATTTGAACGGTGCATTTTGAACACTGAAAAACAATGGAGTTCAAATAAGTTCAAAAAAAATGAAATCCCTTTGCAACAGACGAGTTTCCGTATGAAACCATGATACTTCGAAAGAGATTGTCCGTTTTGTACACGAAGTGCATCCTGTTTTTGCCGTAGCCCTCTTACTTTCTCGCACATGCTATGTGGGTGAAATGATGATACCATGCCAACTTGGAACCTTTTCAGAGTTCATTTCAAATGCTTTTCGATTTCATGGTCTCATAGCTCAAAATAATCAGTAAATGCATGAAAAATAACAAATGTAGTCAGAAAGGTTTGTAAATTGATGATGTGGCTTTCAATGGTTCATTTTGAACACAGAAAAACTATGGAGTTCAAATAAGTTCAAAAAAATGAAATCCCTTTGTAACAGACGAGTTTCCGTATGAAACCCTGATACTTGAAAGAGATTGTCCGTTTTGTACACGAAGTGCATCCAGTTTTTGCCGTAACCCTCTCTACTTTCTCGCACATGCTATGTGGGTGAAATGATGATACCATGCCAACTTGGAACCTTTTCAGAGTTCATTTCAAATGCTTTTCATTTTCATGGTCTTATAACTCAAAATAATAAGTAAATGCACGAAAAATAACAAATGAAGTCAGAAAGGGTTGTAAATTGATGATGTGGCTTTGAATGGAGCATTTGGAACACAGAATAACTATGGAGTTCAAAAAAGTTCAAAAAAACGAAATCCCTTTGTAACAGACGAGTTTCCGTATGAAACCCTGATACTTCGAAAGAGATTGTCCGTTTTGTACACGAAGTGCATCCAGTTTTTTTCGTAACCCTCTCTACTGTCTCGCACATGCTATGTGGGTGAAATGATGATACCATGCCAACTTGGAACCTTTCAGAGTTCATTTCAAATGCTTTTCGATTTCATGGTCTTATAGGTGAAAATAATCAGTAAATGCATGAAAAATAACAAATGAAGTCAGAAAGGGTTGTAAATTGATGATGTGGCTTTGAATGGTGCATTTTGAACACAGAAAAACAATGGAGTTCCAATAAGTTCAAAAAAAATGGAATCCCTTTATAACAGACGAGATTCCGTATGAAACCCCGATACTTTGAAAGAGATTGCCCGTTTTGTACACGAAGTGCATCCAGTTTTTGCCGTAACCCTCTCTACTTTCTCGCACATGCTACGTGGGTGAAATGATGATACCATGCCAACTTGGAACCTTTTCAGAGTTCATTTCAAATGCTTTTCAATTTCATGGTCTTAAGGTGAAAATAATCAGTAAATGCATGAAAAATAACAAATGAAGTCACAAAAGATTGTAAATTGATGATGTGTCTTTGAATGGTGCATTTTGAACAGAGAAAAACAATGGAGTTGAAATAAGATAAAAAATGAAATCCCTTTGTAACAGACGAGTTTCGGTATGAAACCCTGATACTTCGAAAGAGATTGTCCGTTTTGTACACGAAGTGCATCCACATTCTGCCGTAACCCTCTCTACTTTCTCGCACATGCTATGTGGGTGAAATGATGATACCATGCCAACTTGGAACCTTTTCAGAGTTCATTTCAAGTGCTTTTCAATTTCATGGTCTTATAGTTGAAAGTAATCAGTAAATGCATGAAAAATAACAAATGAAGTCAGAAAGGGTGGTAAATCGATGATGTGGCTTTGAATGGTGCATTTTGAACACAGAAAAACAATGGAGTTCAAATAAGTTCAAAAAAAATGAAATCTCTTTGTAACAGACGAGTTTCCGGATGAAACCCTGATACTTCGAAAGAGATTGTCCGTTTTGTACACGAAGTGCATCCAGTTTTTGCCGTAACCCTCTCTACTTTCTTGCACATGCTATGTGGATGAAGTGATGATACCATGCCAACTTGGAACCTTTTAAGAGTTCATTTCAAATGCTTTTCAATTTCATAGTCTTATAGCTCAAAATAATCAGTAAATGCATGAAAAATAACAAATGTAGTCAGAAAGGGTTGTAAATTGATGATGTGGCTTTGAATGGTGCATTTTGAACAAAGAAAATCTATGGAGTTCAAATAAGTTCAAAAAAATGAAATCCCTTTGTAACAGACGAGTTTCCGTATGAAACCCTGATACTTCGAAAAAGATTGTCCGTTTTGTACACGAAGCGCATCCAGTTTTTGCCGTAACCCTCTCTACTTTCTCGCACATGCTATGTGGGTGAAATGATGATACCATGCCAACTTGGAACCTTTTCAGAGTTCATTTCAAATGCTTTTCAATTTCATGGTCTTATAGGTGAAAATAATCAGTAAATGCATGAAAAATAACAAATGAAGTCAGAAAGGGTTGTAAATTGATGATGTGGCTTTGAATGGTGCATTTTGAACACAGAAAAACAATGGAGTTCCAATAAGTT
>NC_041380.1:22516585-22517207 GCF_002162155.2 Triticum dicoccoides
AAAGAGATTGCCCGTTTTGTACACGAAGTGCATCCAGTTTTTGCCGTAACCCTCTCTACTTTCTCGCACATGCTACGTGGGTGAAATGATGATACCATGCCAACTTGGAACCTTTGCAGAGTTCATTTCAAATGCTTTTCAATTTCATGGTCTTAAGGTGAAGATAATCAGTAAATGCATGAAAAATAACAAATGAAGTCACAAAAGATTGTAAATTGATGATGTGTCTTTGAATGGTGCATTTTGAACAGAGAAAAACAATGGAGTTGAAATAAGATAAAAAAATGAAATCCCTTTGTAACAGACGAGTTTCGGTATGAAACCCTGATACTTCGAAAGAGATTGTCCGTTTTGTACATGAAGTGCATCCAGTTTCTGCCATAACCCTCTCTACTTTCTCGCACATGCTATGTGGGTGAAATGATGATACCATGCCAACTTGGAACCTTTTCAGAGTTCATTTCAAATGCTTTTCAATTTCATGGTCTTATAGTTGAAAATAATCAGTAAATGCATGAAAAATAACAAATGAAGTCAGAAAGGGTGGTAAATCGATGATGTGGCTTTGAATGGTGCATTTTGAACACAGAAAAACAATGGAGTTCAAATAAGTTCAAAAAAA
>NC_041380.1:22519748-22520910 GCF_002162155.2 Triticum dicoccoides
TAACAGACGAGATTCCGTATGAAACCCCGATACTTTGAAAGAGATTGCCCGTTTTGTACACGAAGTGCATCCAGTTTTTGCCGTAACCCTCTCTACTTTCTCGCACATGCTACGTGGGTGAAATGATGATACCATGCCAACTTGGAACCTTTTC
Organism: Triticum dicoccoides; assembly: GCF_002162155.2. NCBI lineage: Eukaryota > Viridiplantae > Streptophyta > Magnoliopsida > Poales > Poaceae > Triticum > Triticum dicoccoides. The sequence continues at coordinate 22,519,903 of NC_041380.1, forward strand.
AGAGTTCATTTCAAATGCTTTTCAATTTCATGGTCTTAAGGTGAAAATAATCAGTAAATGCATGAAAAATAACAAATGAAGTCACAAAAGATTGTAAATTGATGATGTGTCTTTGAATGGTGCATTTTGAACAGAGAAAAACAATGGAGTTGAAATAAGATAAAAAATGAAATCCCTTTGTAACAGACGAGTTTCGGTATGAAACCCTGATACTTCGAAAGAGATTGTCCGTTTTGTACACGAAGTGCATCCAGTTTCTGCCGTAACCCTCTCTACTTTCTCGCACATGCTATGTGGGTGAAATGATGATACCATGCCAACTTGGAACCTTTTCAGAGTTCATTTCAAATGCTTTTCAATTTCATGGTCTTATAGTTGAAAGTAATCAGTAAATGCATGAAAAATAACAAATGAAGTCAGAAAGGGTGGTAAATCGATGATGTGGCTTTGAATGGTGCATTTTGAACACAGAAAAACAATGGAGTTCAAATAAGTTCAAAAAAAATGAAATCTCTTTGTAACAGACGAGTTTCCGGATGAAACCCTGATACTTCGAAAGAGATTGTCCGTTTTGTACACGAAGTGCATCCAGTTTTTGCCGTAACCCTCTCTACTTTCTTGCACATGCTATGTGGATGAAGTGATGATACCATGCCAACTTGGAACCTTTTAAGAGTTCATTTCAAATGCTTGTCAATTTCATAGTCTTATAGCTCAAAATAATCAGTAAATGCATGAAAAATAACAAATGTAGTCAGAAAGGGTTGTAAATTGATGATGTGGCTTTGAATGGTGCATTTTGAACACAGAAAATCTATGGAGTTCAAATAAGTTCAAAAAAATGAAATCCCTTTGTAACAGACGAGTTTCCGTATGAAACCCTGATACTTCGAAAAAGATTGTCCGTTTTGTACACGAAGCGCATCCAGTTTTTGCCGTAACCCTCTCTACTTTCTCGCACATGCTATGTGGGTGAAATGATGATACCATGCCAACTTGGAACCTTTT
>NC_041380.1:22522699-22524231 GCF_002162155.2 Triticum dicoccoides
AAAAAAATGAAATCTCTTTGTAACAGACGAGTTTCCGGATGAAACCCTGATACTTCGAAAGAGATTGTCTGTTTTGTACACGAAGTGCATCCAGTTTTTGCCGTAACCCTCTCTACTTTCTCACACATGCTATGTGGATGAAGTGATGATACCATGCCAACTTGGAACCTTTTAAGAGTTCATTTTAAATGCTTTTCAATTTCATAGTCTTATAGCTCAAAATAATCAGTAAATGCATGAAAAATAACAAATGTAGTCAGAAAGGGTTGTAAATTGATGATGTGGCTTTGAATGGTGCATTTTGAACACAGAAAATCTATGGAGTTCAAATAAGTTCAAAAAAATGAAATCCCTTTGTAACAGACGAGTTTCCATATGAAACCCTGACGCTTGGAAAAAGATTGTCCGTTTTGTACACGAAGCGCATCCAGTTTTTGCCGTAACCCTCTCTACTTTCTCGCACATGCTATGTGGGTGAAATGATGATACCATGCCAACCTGGAACCTTTTCAGAGTTCATTTCAAATGCTTTTCAATTTCATGGTCCTATAGCTCAAAATAATCAGTAAATGCATGAAAAAAAACAAATGTAGTCAGAAAGGGTTGTAAATTGATGATGTGGCTTTGAATGGTTCATTTTGAACACAGAAAAACTATGGAGTTCAAATAAGTTCAAAAAAATGAAATCCCTTTGTAACAGACGAGTTTCCGTATGAAACACTGATACTTCGATACAGATTGTGCGTTTTGTACACGAAGTGCATCCAGTTTTTGTCGTAACCCTCTCTACTGTCTCGCACATGCTATGTGGGTGAAATGATGATACCATGCCAACTTGGAACCTTTTCAGAGTTCATTTCAAATGGTTTTCAATTTCATGGTCTTATAGCTCAAAATAATCAGTAAATGCACGAAAAATAACAAATGAAGTCAGAAAGGGTTGTAAATCGATGATGCGGATTTTAATGGTGCATTTTGAACCCAGAAAAACAATGGAGTTCAAATAAGTTCAAAAAATTGAAATCCCTTTGTAACAGACGAGTTTCCGTATGAAACCATGATACTTCGAAAGAGATTGTCTGTTTTGTACACGAAGTGCATCCTGTTTTTGCCGTAACCCTCTTACTATCTCGCACATGCTATGTGGGTGAAATGATGATACCATGCCAACTTGGAACCTTTTCAGAGTTCATTTCAAATGCTTTTCGATTTCATGGTCTCATAGCTCAAAATAATCAGTAAATGCATGAAAAATAACAAATGTAGTCAGAAAGGTTTGTAAATTGATGATGTGGCTTTCAATGGTTCATTTTGAACACAGAAAAACTATGGAGTTCAAATAAGTTCAAAAAAATGAAATCCCTTTGTAACAGACGAGTTTCCGTATGAAACCCTGATACTTCGAAAGAGATTGTCCGTTTTGCACACGAAGTGCATCCATTTTTTGCCGTAACCCTCTCTACTTTCTCGCACATGCTATGTGGGTGAAATGATGATACCATGCCAACTTGGAACCTTTTCAGAGTTCATTT
>NC_041380.1:22528072-22530930 GCF_002162155.2 Triticum dicoccoides
ACCTTTTCAGAGTTCATTTCAAATGCTTTTCAATTTCATGGTCCTATAGCTCAAAATAATCAGTAAATGCATGAAAAAAAACAAATGTAGTCAGAAAGGGTTGTAAATTGATGATGTGGCTTTGAATGGTTCATTTTGAACAGAGAAAAACTATGGAGTTCAAATAAGTTCAAAAAAATGAAATCCCTTTGTAACAGACGAGTTTCCGTATGAAACCCTGATACTTCGATACAGATTGTGCGTTTTGTACACGAAGTGCATCCAGTTTTTGTCGTAACCCTCTCTACTGTCTCGCACATGCTATGTGGGTGAAATGATGATACCATGCCAACTTGGAACCTTTTCAGAGTTCATTTCAAATGGTTTTCAATTTCATGGTCTTATAGCTCAAAATAATCAGTAAATGCACGAAAAATAACAAATGAAGTGGGAAAGGGTTGTAAATCGATGATGCGGATTTTAATGGTGCATTTTGAACCCAGAAAAACAATGGAGTTCAAATAAGTTCAAAAAATTGAAATCCCTTTGTAACAGACGAGTTTCCGTATGAAACCATGATACTTCGAAAGAGATTGTCCGTTTTGTACACGAAGTGCATCCTGTTTTTGCCGTAACCCTCTTACTATCTCGCACATGCTATGTGGGTGAAATGATGATACCATGCCAACTTGGAACCTTTTCAGAGTTCATTTCAAATGCTTTTCGATTTCATGGTCTCATAGCTCAAAATAATCAGTAAATGCATGAAAAATAACAAATGTAGTCAGAAAGGTTTGTAAATTGATGATGTGGCTTTCAATGGTTCATTTTGAACACAGAAAAACTATGGAGTTCAAATAAGTTCAAAAAAATGAAATCCCTTTGTAACAGACGAGTTTCCGTATGAAACCCTGATACTTCGAAAGAGATTGTCCGTTTTGCACACGAAGTGCATCCATTTTTTGCCGTAACCCTCTCTACTTTCTCGCACATGCTATGTGGGTGAAATGATGATACCATGCCAACTTGGAACCTTTTCAGAGTTCATTTCAAATGCTTTTCAATTTCATGGTCTTATAGCTCAAAATAATAAGTAAATGCATGAAAAATAACAAATGTAGTCAGAAAGGGTTGTAAATTGATGATGTGGCTTTCAATGGTTCATTTTGAACACAGAAAAACTATGGAGTTCAAATAAGTTCAAAAAAATGAAATCCCTTTGTAACAGACGAGTTTCCGTATGAAACACTGATACTTCGAAAGAGATTGTCCGTTTTGTACACGAAGTGCATCCTGTTTTTGCCGTAACCCTCTCTACATTCTCGCACATGCTATGTGGGTGAAATGATGATACCATGCAAACTTGGAACCTTTTCAGAGTTCATTTTAAATGATTTTCAATTTCATTGTCTTATAGCTCAAAATAATCAGTAAATGCATGAAAAATAACAAATGAAGTCAGAAAGGGTTGTAAATTGATGATGTGGCTTTGAATGGTGCATTTTGAACACAGAATAACGATGGAGTTCAAATAAGTTCAAAAAATGAAATCCCTTTGTAAATGACGAGTTTCCGTATGAAACCCTGATACTTCGAAAGAGATTGTCTGTTTTGTACACGAAGTGCATCCAGTTTTTGCCGTCACCCTCTCTACGTTCTGGCACATGCTATGTGGATGAAATGATGATACCATGTCAACTTGGAACCTTTTTAGAGTTCCTTTTAAATGCTTTTCAATTTCATAGTCTTATAGCTAGAAATAATCAGTAAATGCATGAAAAATAACAAATGTAGTCAGAAAGAGTTGTAAATTGATGATGTGGCTTTGAATGGTGCATTTTGAACACAGAATAACTATGGAGTTCAACTAAGTTCAAGAAAATGAAATCCCTTTGTAACAGACGAGTTTCCGTATGAAACCCTGATACTTCGAAAGAGATTGTCCGTTTTGTACACGAAGCGCATCCAGTTTTTGCCGTAACCCTCTCTACTTTCTCGCACATGCTATGTGGGTGAAATGATGATACCATGCCAACTTGGAACCTTTTCAGAGTTCATTTCAAATGCTTTTCGATTTCATGGTCTCATAGCTCAAAATAATCAGTAAATGCATGAAAAATAACAAATGTAGTGAGAAAGGTTTGTAAATTGATGATGTGGCTTTCAATGGTTCATTTTGAACACAGAAAAACTATGGAGTTCAAATAAGTTCAGAAAAATGAAATCCCTTTGTAACAGACGAGTTTCCGTATGAAACCCTGATACTTCGAAAGAGATTGTCCGTTTTGCACACGAAGTGCATCCATTTTTTGCCGTAACCCTCTCTACTTTCTCGCACATGCTATGTGGGTGAAATGATGATACCATGCCAACTTGGAACCTTTTCAGAGTTCATTTCAAATGCTTTTCAATTTCATGGTCTTATAGCTCAAAATAATAAGTAAATGCACGAAAAATAACAAATAAAGTCAGAAAGGGTTGTAAATTGATGATGTGGCTTTGAATGGTGCATTTTGAACACATAATAACTATGGAGTTCAAATAAGTTCAAAAAAATGAAATCCCTTTGTAACAGACGAGTTTCCGTATGAAACCCTGATACTTCGAAAGAGATTGTCCGTTTTGTACACGAAGTACATCCAGTTTTTTCCGTAACCCTCTCTACTTTCTCGCACATGCTATGTGGGTGAAATGATGATACCATGCCAACTTGGAACCTTTTCAGAGTTCATTTCAAATGCTTTTCGATTTCATGGTCTTACAGGTGAAAATATTCAGTAAATGCATGAAAAATAACAAATGAAGTCAGAAAGGGTTGTAAATTGATGATGTGGCTTTGAATGGTGCATTTTGAACACAGAAAAACAATGGAGTTCAAA
>NC_041380.1:22533891-22541233 GCF_002162155.2 Triticum dicoccoides
ATGCTATGTGGGTGAAATGATGATACCATGCCAACTTGGAACCTTTTCAGAGTTCATTTCAAATGCTTTTCAATTTCATGGTCTTATAGCTCAAAATAATAAGTAAATGCACGAAAAATAACAAATAAAGTCAGAAAGGGTTGTAAATTGATGATGTGGCTTTGAATGGTGCATTTTGAACACATAATAACTATGGAGTTCAAATAAGTTCAAAAAAATGAAATCCCTTTGTAACAGACGAGTTTCCGTATGAAACCCTGATACTTCGAAAGAGATTGTCCGTTTTGTACACGAAGTACATCCAGTTTTTTCCGTAACCCTCTCTACTTTCTCGCACATGCTATGTGGGTGAAATGATGATACCATGCCAACTTGGAACCTTTTCAGAGTTCATTTCAAATGCTTTTCGATTTCATGGTCTTACAGGTGAAAATATTCAGTAAATGCATGAAAAATAACAAATGAAGTCAGAAAGGGTTGTAAATTGATGATGTGGCTTTGAATGGTGCATTTTGAACACAGAAAAACAATGGAGTTCAAAGAATTTTAAAAAAATGAAATCCCTTTGTAACAGACGAGATTCGGTATGAAACCCCGATACTTCGAAAGAGATTGTCCGTTTTGTACACGAAGTGCATCCAGTTTTTGCCGTAAACCTCTCTACTTTCTCGCACATGCTACGTGGGTGAAATGATGATACCATGCCAACTTGGAACCTTTTTAGAGGTCATTTCGAATGCTTTTCAATTTCATGGTCTTAAGGTGAAAATAATCAGTAAATGCATGAAAAATAACAAATGAAGTCAGAAAGGGTTGTAAATTGATGATGTGGCTTTGAATGGTGCATTTTGAACACAGAAAATCTATGGAGTTCAAATAAGTTCAAAAAAATGAAATCCCCTTGTAACAGACGAGTTTCCATATGAAACCCTGATGCTTCGAAAAGATTGTCTGTTTTGTACACGAAGCGCATCCAGTTTTTGCCGTAACCCTCTCTACTTTCTCGCACATGCTATGTGGGTGAAATGATGATACCATGCCAACTTGGAACCTTTTCAGAGTTCATTTCAAATGCTTTTCAATTTCAAGGTCCTATAGCTCAAAATAATCAGTAAATGCATGAAAAAAAACAAATGTAGTCAGAAAGGGTTGTAAATTGATGATGTGGCTTTGAATGGTTCATTTTGAACACAGAAAAACTATGGAGTTCAAATAAGTTCAAAAAAATGAAATCCCTTTGTAACAGACGAGTTTCCGTATGAAACCCTGATACTTCGAAACAGATTGTCCGTTTTGTACACGAAGTGCATCCAGTTTTTGTCGTAACCCTCTCTACTGTCTCGCACATGCTATGTGGGTGAAATGATGATACCATGCCAACTTGGAACCTTTTCAGAGTTCATTTCAAATGGTTTTCAATTTCATGGTCTTATAGCTCAAAATAATCAGTAAATGCACGAAAAATAACAAATGAAGTCAGAAAGGGTTGTAAATCGATGATGCGGATTTGAACGGTGCATTTTGAACACAGAAAAACAATGGAGTTCAAATAAGTTCAAAAAAAATGAAATCCCTTTGCAACAGACGAGTTTCCGTATGAAACCATGATACTTCGAAAGAGATTGTCCGTTTTGTACATGAAGTGCATCCTGTTTTTGCCGCAGCCCTCTTACTTTCTCGCACATGCTATGTGGGTGAAATGATGATACCATGCCAACTTGGAACCTTTTCAGAGTTCATTTCAAATGCTTTTCGATTTCATGGTCTCATAGCTCAAAATAATCAGTAAATGCATGAAAAATAACAAATGTAGTCAGAAAGGTTTGTAAATTGATGATGTGGCTTTCAATGGTTCATTTTGAACACAGAAAAACTATGGAGTTCAAATAAGTTCAAAAAAATGAAATCCCTTTGTAACAGACGAGTTTCCGTATGAAACCCTGATACTTCGAAAGAGATTGTCCGTTTTGTACACGAAGTGCATCCAGTTTTTGTCGTAACCCTCTCTACTTTCTCGCACATGCTATGTGGGTGAAATGATGATACCATGCCAACTTGGAACCTTTTCAGAGTTCATTTCAAATGCTTTTCATTTTCATGGTCTTATAACTCAAAATAATAAGTAAATGCACGAAAAATAACAAATGAAGTCAGAAAGGGTTGTAAATTGATGATGTGGCTTTGAATGGAGCATTTGGAACACAGAATAACTATGGAGTTCAAAAAAGTTCAAAAAAATGAAATCCCTTTGTAACAGACGAGTTTCCGTATGAAACCCTGATACTTCGAAAGAGATTGTCCGTTTTGTACACGAAGTGCATCCTGTTTTTTTCGTAACCCTCTCTACTTTCTCGCACATGCTATGTGGGTGAAATGATGATACCATGCCAACTTGGAACCTTTCAGAGTTCATTTCAAATGCTTTTCGATTTCATGGTCTTATAGGTGAAAATAATCAGTAAATGCATGAAAAATAACAAATGAAGTCAGAAAGGGTTGTAAATTGATGATGTGGCTTTGAATGGTGCATTTTGAACACAGAAAAGCAATGGAGTTCCAATAAGTTCAAAAAAATGGAATCCCTTTGTAACAGACGAGATTCCGTATGAAACCCCGATACTTTGAAAGAGATTGCCCGTTTTGTACACGAAGTGCATCCAGTTTTTGCCGTAACCCTCTCTACTTTCTCGCACATGCTACGTGGGTGAAATGATGATACCATGCCAACTTGGAACCTTTTCAGAGTTCATTTCAAATGCTTTTCAATTTCATGGTCTTAAGGTGAAAATAATCAGTAAATGCATGAAAAATAACAAATGAAGTCACAAAAGATTGTAAACTGATGATGTGTCTTTGAATGGTGCATTTTGAACAGAGAAAAACAATGGAGTTGAAATAAGATAAAAAAATGAAATCCCTTTGTAACAGACGAGTTTCGGTATGAAACCCTGATACTTCGAAAGAGATTGTCCGTTTTGTACACGAAGTGCATCCAGTTTCTGTCGTAACCCTCTCTACTTTCTCGCACATGCTATGTGGGTGAAATGATGATACCATGCCAACTTGGAACCTTTTCAGAGTTCATTTCAAATGCTTTTCAATTTCATGGTCTTATAGTTGAAAATAATCAGTAAATGCATGAAAAATAACAAATGAAGTCAGAAAGGGTGGTAAATCGATGATGTGGCTTTGAATGGTGCATTTTGAACACAGAAAAACAATGGAGTTCAAATAAGTTCAAAAAAAATGAAATCTCTTTGTAACAGACGAGTTTCCGGATGAAACCCTGATACTTCGAAAGAGATTGTCTGTTTTGTACACGAAGTGCATCCAGTTTTTGCCGTAACCCTCTCTACTTTCTCGCACATGCTATGTGGATGAAGTGATGATACCATGCCAACTTGGAACCTTTTAAGAGTTCATTTTAAATGCTTTTCAATTTCATAGTCTTATAGCTCAAAATAATCAGTAAATGCATGAAAAATAACAAATGTAGTCAGAAAGGGTTGTCAATTGATGATGTGCCTTTGAATGGTGCATTTTGAACACAGAAAATCTATGGAGTTCAAATAAGTTCAAAAAAATGAAATCCCTTTGTAACAGACGAGTTTCCATATGAAACCCTGATGCTTCGAAAAAGATTGTCCGTTTTGTACACGAAGCGCATCCAGTTTTTGCCGTAACCCTCTCTACTTTCTCGCACATGCTATGTGGGTGAAATGATGATACCATGCCAACTTGGAACCTTTTCAGAGTTCATTTCAAATGCTTTTCAATTTCATGGTCCTATAGCTCAAAATAATCAGTAAATGCATGAAAAAAACAAATGTAGTCAGAAAGGGTTGTAAATTGATGATGTGGCTTTGAATGGTTCATTTTGAACACAGAAAAACTATGGAGTTCAAATAAGTTCAAAAAAATGAAATCCCTTTGTAACAGACGAGTTTCCGTATGAAACCCTGATACTTCGAAACAGATTGTCCGTTTTGTACATGAAGTGCATCCAGTTTTTGTCGTAACCCTCTCTACTGTCTCGCACATGCTATGTGGGTGAAATGATGATACCATGCCAACTTGGAACCTTTTCAGAGTTCATTTCAAATGGTTTTCAATTTCATGGTCTTATAGCTCAAAATAATCAGTAAATGCACGAAAAATAACAAATGAAGTCAGAAAGGGTTGTAAATCGATGATGCGGATTTGAATGGTGCATTTTGAACACAAAAAAACAATGGAGTTCAAATAAGTTCAAAAAATTGAAATCCCTTTGCAACAGACGAGTTTCCGTATGAAACCATGATACTCCGAAAGAGATTGTCCGTTTTGTACACGAAGTGCATCCTGTTTTTGCCGTAACCCTCTTACTATCTCGCACATGCTATGTGGGTGAAATGATGATACCATGCCAACTTGGAAACTTTTCAGAGTTCATTTCAAATGCTTTTCGATTTCATGGTCTCATAGCTCAAAATAATCAGTAAATGCATGAAAAATAACAATAGTAGTCAGAAAGGTTTGTAAATTGATGATGTGGATTTCAATGGTTCATTTTGAACACAGAAAAACTATGGAGTTCAAATAAGTTCAAAAAAATGAAATCCCTTTGTAACAGACGAGTTTCCGTATGAAACCCTAATACTTCGAAAGAGATTGTCCGTTTTGCACACGAAGTGCATCCATTTTTTGCCGTAACCCTCCCTACTTTCTCGCACATGCTATGTGGGTGAAATGGTGATACCATGCCAACTTGGAACCTTTTCAGAGTTCATTTCAAATGCTTTTCAATTTCATGGTCTTATAGCTCAAAATAATAAGTAAATGCACGAAAAATAACAAATGAAGTCAGAAAGGGTTGTAAATTGATGATGTGGCTTTGAATGGTGCATTTTGAACACATAATAACTATGGAGTTCAAATAAGTTCAAAAAAATGAAATCCCTTTGTAACAGACGAGTTTCCGTATGAAACCCTGATACTTCGAAAGAGATTGTCCGTTTTGTACACGAAGTGCATCCAGTTTTTTCCGTAACCCTCTCTACTTTCTCGCACATGCTATGTGGGTGAAATGATGATACCATGCCAACTTGGAACCTTTTCAGAGTTCATTTCAAATGCTTTTTGATTTCATGGTCTTATAGGTGAAAATAATCAGTAAATGCATGAAAAATAACAAATGAAGTCAGAAAGGGTTGTAAATTGATGATGTGGCTTTGAATGGTGCATTTTGAACACAGAAAAACAATGGTGTTCAAATAACTTAAAAAAAATGAAATCCCTTTGTAACAGACGAGATTCGGTATGAAACCCCGATACTTCGAAAGAGATTGTCCGTTTTGTACACGAAGTGCATCCAGTTTTTGCCATAAACCTCTCTACTTTCTCGCACATGCTACGTGGGTGAAATGATGATACCATGCCAACTTGGAACCTTTTCAGAGGTCATTTCAAATGCTTTTCAATTTCATGGCCTTAAGGTGAAAATAATCAGTAAATGCATGAAAATTAACAAATGAAGTCAGAAAAGGTTGTAAATTGATGATGTGGCTTTGAATGGTGCATTTTGAACACATAAAAACAATGGAGTTCAAATAAGTTAAAAAAATGAAATCCCTTTGTAACAGACGAGTTTCCGTATGAAAGCCTGATACTTCGAAAGAGATTGTCCGTTTTGTACACGAAGTGCATCCAGTTTCTGCCGTAACCCTCTCTACTTTCTCGCTTATCCTATGTGGGTGAAATGATGATACCATGCCAACTTGGAACCTTTTCAGAGTTCATTTCAAATGCTTTTCAATTTCATAGTCTTATAGCTCAAAATAATCAGTAAATGCATGAAAAATAAGAAATGTAGTCAGAAAGGGTTGTAAATTGATGATGTGGCTTTGAATGGTGCATTTTGAACACAGAAAATCTATGGAGTTCAAATAAGTTCAAAAAAATGAAATCCCTTTGTAACAGACGAGTTTCCGTATGAAACCCTGATACTTCGAAAGAGATTGTCTGTTTTCTACACGAAGCGCATCCAGTTTTTGCCGTAACCCTCTCTACTTTGTCGCACATGCTATGTGGGTGAAATGATGATACCATGCCAACTTGGAACCTTTTCAGAGTTCATTTCAAATGCTTTTCAATTTCATGGTCTTATAGCTCAAAATAATCAGTAAATGCATGAAAAATAACAAATGTAGTCAGAAAGGGTTGTAAATTGATGATGTGGCTTTGAATGGTTCATTTTGAACATAGAAAAACAATGGAGTTCAAATAAGTTCAAAAAAATGAAATCCCTTTGTAACAGACGAGTTTCCGTACGAAACCCTGATACTTCGAAAGAGATTGTCCGTTTTGTACACGAAGTGCATCCAGTTTTTGCCGTAACCCTCTCTACGTTCTCGCACATGCTGTGTGGGTGAAATGATGATACCATGCCAACTTGGAACCTTTTCAGAGTTCATTTTAAATGCTTTTCAATTTCATTGTCTTATAGCTCAATATAATTAGTAAATGCATGAAAAATAACAAATGAAGTCAGAAAGGGATGTAAATTGATGATGTGGCTTGGAATGGTGCATTTTGAACACAGAAAATCTATGGAGTTCAAATAAGTTCAAAAAAATGAAATCCCTTTGTAACAGACGAGTTTCCGTATGAAACCCTGATACTTCGAAAGAGATTGTCCGTTTTGTACACGAAGTGCATCCAGTTTTTGCCATAACCCTCTCTACTGTCTCACACATGCTATGTGGGTGAAATGATGATACCATGCCAACTTGGAACCTTTTCAGAGTTCATTTCAAATGCTTTTCAATTTCATAGTCTTATAGCTCAAAATAATCAGTAAATGCACGAAAAATAACAAATGAAGTCAGAAAGGGTTGTAAATCGATGATGTGGATTTTAATGGTGCATTTTGAACACAGAAAAACAATGCAGTTCAAATAAGTTCAGAAAAAATGAAATCTCTTTGTAACAGATGAATTTCCGGATGAAACCCTGGTACTTCGAAAGAGATTGTCCGTTTTGTACACGAAGTGCATCCAGTTTTTGCCGTAACCCTCTCTACTTTCTCGCACATGCTACGTGGGTGAAATTATGATACCATGCCAACTTGGAACCTTTTAAGAGTTCATTTCAAATGCATTTCAATTTCATGGTCTTGAGGTGAAAACAATCAGTAAATGCATGAAAAAAACAAATGAAGTCAGAAAGGGTTGTAAATCGATGATGTGGCTTTGAATGGTGCATTTTGAACACAGAATAACTATGGAGTTCAAATAAGTTCAAAAAAATGAAATCCCTTTGTAACAGACGAGTTTCCGGATGAAACCCTAGTACTTCGAAAGAG
>NC_041380.1:22541883-22544408 GCF_002162155.2 Triticum dicoccoides
TTTCTCGCACATGCTATGTGGATGAAGTGATGATACCATGCCAACTTGGAACCTTTTAAGAGTTCATTTTAAATGCTTTTCAATTTCATAGTCTTATAGCTCAAAATAATCAGTAAATGCATGAAAAATAACAAATGGAGTCAGAAAGGGTTGTAAATTGATGATGTGGCTTTGAATGGTGCATTTTGAACACAGAAAATCTATGGAGTTCAAATAAGTTCAAAAAAATGAAATCCCTTTGTAATAGACGAGTTTCCGTACGAAACCCTGATACTTCGAAAAGATTGTCCGTTTTGTACACGAAGCGCATCCAGTTTTTGCCGTAACCCTCTCTACTTTCTCGCACATGCTATGTGGGTGAAATGATGATACCATGCCAACTTGGAACCTTTTCAGAGTTCATTTCAAATGCTTTTCAATTTCATGGTCCTATAGCTCAAAATAATCAGTAAATGCATGAAAAAAAAACAAATGTAGTCAGAAAGGGTTGTAAATTGATGATGTGGCTTTGAATGGTTCATTTTGAACACAGAAAAACTATGGAGTTCAAATAAGTTCAAAAAATGAAATCCCTTTGTAACATACGAGTTTCCGTATGAAACCCTGATACTTCGAAACAGATTGTCCGTTATGTACACGAAGTGCATCCAGTTTTTGTCGTAACCCTCTCTACTGTCTCGCACATGCTATGTGGGTGAAATGATGATATCATGCCAACTTGGAACCTTTCCAGAGTTCATTTCAAATGGTTTTCAATTTCATGGTCTTATAGCTCAAAATAATCAGTAAATGCACGAAAAATAACAAATGAAGTCAGAAAGGGTTGTAAATCGATGATGCGGATTTGAACGGTGCATTTTGAACACAGAAAATCAATGGAGTTCAAATAAGTTCAAAAAAAATGAAATCCCTTTGCAACAGACGAGTTTCCGTATGAAACCATGATACTTCGAAAGAGATTGTCCGTTTTGTACACGAAGTGCATCCTGTTTTTGCCGTAGCCCTCTTACTTTCTCGCACATGCTATGTGGGTGAAATGATGATACCATGCCAACTTGGAACCTTTTCAGAGTTCATTTCAAATGCTTTTCAATTGCATGGTCTTAAGGTGAAAATAATCAGTAAATGCATGAAAAATAACAAATGAAGTCAGAAAGGGTTTACATCGATGATGTGGCTTTGAATGGTGCATTTTGAACACAGAAAAACAATGGAGTTCAAATAAGTTCAAAAAGAATGAAATCCCTTTGTAACAGACGAGTTTCCGTATGAAACCCTGATACTTCGAAAGAGATTGTCCGTTTTGTACACGAAGTGCATCCAGTTTTTGTCGTAACCCTCTCTACGTTCTCTCACATGTTATGTGGGTGAAATGATGATACCATGCCAACTTGAAACCTTTTCAGAGTTCATTTTAAATGCTTTTCAACTTCATTGTCTTATAGCTCATAATAATCAGTAAATGCATGAAAAATAACAAATGAAGTGAGAAAGGGTTGTAAATTGATGATGTGGCTTTGAATGGTGCATTTTGAACACAGAAAATATATGGAGTTCAAATAAGTTCAAAAAAAAATGAAATCCCTTTGTAACAGACGAGTTTCCGTACGAAACCCTGATACTCCGAAAGAGATTGTCCTTTTTGTACACGAAGTGCATTCAGTTTTTGCCGTAACCCTCTTAATTTCTCGCACATGCTATGTGGGTGAAATGATGATACCATGCCCACTTGGAAGCTTTTCAGAGTTCATTTCAAATGCATTTCAATTTCATGGTCTCATAGCTCAAAATAATCAGTAAATGCATGAAAAATAACAAATGTAGTCAGAAAGGGTTGTAAATTGATGATGTGGCTTTCAATGGTTCATTTTGAACACAGAAAAACTATGGAGTTCAAATAAGTTCAAAAAAATGAAATCCCTTTGTAACAGACGAGTTTCCGTATGAAACCCTAATACTTCGAAAGAGATTGTCCGTTTTGTACACGAAGTGCATCCAGTTTTTGCCGTAACGCTTTCTACTTTCTCGCACATGCTATGTGGGTGAAATGATGATACCATGCCAACTTGGAACCTTTTCAGAGTTCATTTCAAATGCTTTTCAATTTCATGGTCTTATAGCTCAAAATAATCAGTAAATGCACGAAAAATAACAAATGAAGTCAGAAAGGGTTGTAAATTGATGATGTTGCTTTGAATGGTGCATTTTGAACACAAAATCACTATGGAGTTCAAATAAGTTCAAAAAAATGTAATCCCTTTGTAATAGACGAGTTTCCGTATGAAACCCTGATACTTCGAAAGAGATTGTCCGTTTTGTACACGAAGTGCATCCAGTTTTTTCCGTAACCCTCTCTATTTTCTCGCACATGCTATGTGGGTGATATGATGATACCATGCCAACTTGGAACCTTTTCAGAGTTCATTTCAAATGCTTTTCGATTTCATGGTCTTATAGGTGAAAATAATCAGTAAATGCATGAAAAATAACAAATGAAGTCAGAAAGGGTTGTAAATTGATGATGT
>NC_041380.1:22544418-22545238 GCF_002162155.2 Triticum dicoccoides
AAATGCATGAAAAAAACAAATGAAGTCAGAAAGGGTTGTAAATCGATGATGTGGCTTTGAATGGTGCATTTTGAACACAGAATAACTATGGAGTTCAAATAAGTTCAAAAAAATGAAATCCCTTTGTAACAGACGAGTTTCCGGATGAAACCCTAGTACTTCGAAAGAGATTGTCCGTTTTGTACACGAAGTGCATCCAGTTTTTTCCGTAACCCTCTCTACTTTCTCGAAAATACTATGTGGGTGAAATGATGATACCATGCCAACTTGGAACCTTTTCAGAGTTCATTTCAAATGCTTTTCGATTTCATGGTCTTATAGGTGAAAATAATCAGTAAATGCATGAAAAATAACAAATGAAGTTAGAAAGGGTTGTAAATTGATGATGTGTCTTTGAATGGTGCATTTTGAACACAGAAAAACAATGGAGTTCAAATAATTTTAAAAAAAATGAAATCCCTTTGTAACAGACGAGTTTCCGGATGAAACCCTAATACTTCGAAAGAGATTGTCCGTTTTGTACACGAAGTGCATCCAGTTTTTGCCGTAACCCTCTCTATTTTCTCGCACATGCTATGTGGATGAAGTGATGATACCATGCCAACTTGGAACCTTTTAAGAGTTCATTTTAAATGCTTTTCAATTTCATAGTCTTATAGCTCAAAATAATCAGTAAATGCATGAAAAATAACAAATGGAGTCAGAAAGGGTTGTAAATTGATGATGTGGCTTTGAATGGTGCATTTTGAACACAGAAAATCTATGGAGTTCAAATAAGTTCAAAAAAATGAAATCCCTTTGTAATAGACGAGTTTCCGTA
>NC_041380.1:22548414-22549466 GCF_002162155.2 Triticum dicoccoides
GGTCCTATAGCTCAAAATAATCAGTAAATGCATGAAAAAAAACAAATGTAGTCAGAAAGGGTTGTAAATTGATGATGTGGCTTTGAATGGTTCATTTTGAACACAGAAAAACTATGGAGTTCAAATAAGTTCAAAAAAATGAAATCCCTTTGTAACAGACGAGTTTCCGTATGAAACCCTGATACTTCGAAACAGATTGTCCGTTTTGTACACGAAGTGCATCCAGTTTTTGTCGTAACCCTCTCTACTGTCTCGCAAATGCTATGTGGGTGAAATGATGATACCATGCCAACTTGGAACCTTTTCAGAGTTCATTTCAAATGGTTTTCAATTTCATGGTCTTATAGCTCAAAATAATCAGTAAATGCACGAAAAATAACAAATGAAGTCAGAAAGGGTTGGAAATCGATGATGCGGATTTGAACGGTGCATTTTGAACACAGAAAAACAATGGAGTTCAAATAAGTTCAAAAAAAATGAAATCCCTTTGCAACAGACGAGTTTCCGTATGAAACCATGATACTTCGAAAGAGATTGTCCGTTTTGTACACGAAGTGCATCCTGTTTTTGCCGTAGCCCTCTTACTTTCTCGCACATGCTATGTGGGTGAAATGATGATACCATGCCAACTTGGAACCTTTTCAGAGTTCATTTCAAATGCTTTTCGATTTCATGGTCTCATAGCTCAAAATAATCAGTAAATGCATGAAAAATAACAAATGTAGTCAGAAAGGTTTGTAAATTGATGATGTGGCTTTCAATGGTTCATTTTGAACACAGAAAAACTATGGAGTTCAAATAAGTTCAAAAAAATGAAATCCCTTTGTAACAGACGAGTTTCCGTATGAAACCCTGATACTTGAAAGAGATTGTCCGTTTTGTACACGAAGTGCATCCAGTTTTTGCCGTAACCCTCTCTACTTTCTCGCACATGCTATGTGGGTGAAATGATGATACCATGCCAACTTGGAACCTTTTCAGAGTTCATTTCAAATGCTTTTCATTTTCATGGTCTTATAACTCAAAATAATAAGTAAATGCACGAAAAATAA
>NC_041380.1:22550271-22563149 GCF_002162155.2 Triticum dicoccoides
ACCTTTCAGAGTTCATTTCAAATGCTTTTCGATTTCATGGTCTTATAGGTGAAAATAATCAGTAAATGCATGAAAAATAACAAATGAAGTCAGAAAGGGTTGTAAATTGATGATGTGGCTTTGAATGGTGCATTTTGAACACAGAAAAACAATGGAGTTCCAATAAGTTCAAAAAAATGGAATCCCTTTATAACAGACGAGATTCCGTATGAAACCCCGATACTTTGAAAGAGATTGCCCGTTTTGTACACGAAGTGCATCCAGTTTTTGCCGTAACCCTCTCTACTTTCTCGCACATGCTACGTGGGTGAAATGATGATACCATGCCAACTTGGAACCTTTTCAGAGTTCATTTCAAATGCTTTTCAATTTCATGGTCTTAAGGTGAAAATAATCAGTAAATGCATGAAAAATAACAAATGAAGTCACAAAAGATTGTAAATTGATGATGTGTCTTTGAATGGTGCATTTTGAAGAGAGAAAAACAATGGAGTTGAAATAAGATAAAAAATGAAATCCCTTTGTAACAGACGAGTTTCGGTATGAAACCCTGATACTTCGAAAGAGATTGTCCGTTTTGTACACGAAGTGCATCCAGTTTCTGCCGTAACCCTCTCTACTTTCTCGCACATGCTATGTGGGTGAAATGATGATGCCATGCCAACTTGGAACCTTGTCAGAGTTCATTTCAAATGCTTTTCAGTTTCATGGTCTTATAGTTGAAAGTAATCAGTAAATGCATGAAAAATAACAAATGAAGTCAGAAAGGGTGGTAAATCGATGATGTGGCTTTGAATGGTGCATTTTGAACACAGAAAAACAATGGAGTTCAAATAAGTTCAAAAAAATGAAATCTCTTTGTAACAGACGAGTTTCCGGATGAAACCCTGATACTTTGAAAGAGATTGTCCGTTTTGTACACGAAGTGCATCCAGTTTTTGCCGTAACCCTCTCTACTTTCTCGCACATGCTATGTGGATGAAGTGATGATACCATGCCAACTTGGAACCTTTTAAGAGTTCATTTCAAATGCTTTTCAATTTCATAGTCTTATAGCTCAAAATAATCAGTAAATGCATGAAAAAGAACAAATGTAGTCAGAAAGGGTTGTAAATTGATGATGTGGCTTTGAATGGTGCATTTTGAACACAGAAAATCTATGGAGTTCAAATAAGTTCAAAAAAATGAAATCCCTTTGTAACAGACGAGTTTCCGTATGAAACCCTGATACTTCGAAAAAGATTGTCCGTTTTGTACACGAAGCGCATCCAGTTTTTGCCGTAACCCTCTCTACTTTCTCGCACATGCTATGTGGGTGAAATGATGATACCATGCCAACTTGGAACCTTTTCAGAGTTCATTTCAAATGCTTTTCAATTTCATGGTCTTATAGGTGAAAATAATCAGTAAATGCATGAAAAATAACAAATGAAGTCAGAAAGGGTTGTAAATTGATGATGTGGCTTTGAATGGTGCATTTTGAACACAGAAAAACAATGGAGTTCCAATAAGTTCAAAAAAATGGAATCCCTTTGTAACAGACGAGATTCCGTATGAAACCCCGATACTTTGAAAGAGATTGCCTGTTTTGTACACGAAGTGCATCCAGTTTTTGCCGTAACCCTCTCTACTTTCTCGCACATGCTACGTGGGTGAAATGATGATACCATCCCAACTTGGAACCTTTGCAGAGTTCATTTCAAATGCTTTTCAATTTCATGGTCTTAAGGTGAAAATAATCAGTAAATGCATGAAAAATAACAAATGAAGTCACAAAAGATTGTAAATTGATGATGTGTCTTTGAATGGTGCATTTTGAACAGAGAAAGACAATGGAGTTGAAATAAGATAAAAAAATGAAATCCCTTTGTAACAGACGAGTTTCGGTATGAAACCCTGATACTTCGAAAGAGATTGTCCGTTTTGTACACGAAGTGCATCCAGTTTCTGCCGTAACCCTCTCTACTTTCTCGCACATGCTATGTGGGTGAAATGATGATACCATGCCAACTTGGAACCTTTTCAGAGTTCATTTCAAATGCTTTTCAATTTCATGGTCTTATAGTTGAAAATAATCAGTAAATGCATGAAAAATAACAAATGAAGTCAGAAAGGGTGGTAACTCGATGATGTGGCTTTGAATGGTGCATTTTGAACACAGAAAAACAATGGAGTTCAGATAAGTTCAAAAAAAATGAAATCTCTTTGTAACAGACGAGTTTCCGGATGAAACCCTGATACTTCGAAAGAGATTGTCTGTTTTGTACACGAAGTGCATCCAGTTTTTGCCGTAACCCTCTCTACTTTCTCGCACATGCTATGTGGATGAAGTGATGATACCATGCCAACTTGGAACCTTTTAAGAGTTCATTTTAAATGCTTTTCAATTTCATAGTCTTATAGCTCAAAATAATCAGTAAATGCATGAAAAATAACAAATGTAGTCAGAAAGGTTTGTAAATTGATGATGTGGCTTTGAATGGTGCATTTTGAACACAGAAAATCTATGGAGTTCAAATAAGTTCAAAAAAATGAAATCCCTTTGTAACAGACGAGTTTCCATATGAAACCCTGACGCTTCGAAAAAGATTGTCCGTTTTGTACACGAAGCGCATCCAGTTTTTGCCACAACCCTCTCTACTTTCTCGCACATGCTATGTGGGTGAAATGATGATACCATGCCAACTTGGAACCTTTTCAGAGTTCATTTCAAATGCTTTTCAATTTCATGGTCCTATAGCTCAAAATAATCAGTAAATGCATGAAAGTAAACAAATGTAGTCAGAAAGGGTTGTAAATTGATGATGTGGCTTTGAATGGTTCATTTTGAACACAGAAAAACTATGGAGTTCAAATAAGTTCAAAAAAATGAAATCCCTTTGTAACAGACGAGTTTCCGTATGAAACCCTCATACTTCGATACAGATTGTGCGTTTTGTACACGAAGTGCATCCAGTTTTTGTCGTAACCCTCTCTACTGTCTCGCACATGCTATGTGGGTGAAATGATGATACCATGCCAACTTGGAACCTTTTCAGAGTTCATTTCAAATGGTTTTCAATTTCATGGTATTATAGCTCAAAATAATCAGTAAATGCACGAAAAATAACAAATGAAGTCAGAAAGGGTTGTAAATTGATGATGCAGATTTTAATGGTGCATTTTGAACCCAGAAAAACAATGGAGTTCAAATAAGTTCAAAAAATTGAAATCCCTTTGTAACAGACGAGTTTCCGTATGAAACCATGATACTTCGAAAGAGATTGTCCGTTTTGTACACGAAGTGCATCCTGTTTTTGCCGTAACCCTCTTACTATCTCGCACATGCTATGTGGGTGAAATGATGATACCATGCCAACTTGGAACCTTTTCAGAGTTCATTTCAAATGCTTTTCGATTTCATGGTCTCATAGCTCAAAATAATCAGTAAATGCATGAAAAATAACAAATGTAGTCAGAAAGGTTTGTAAATTGATGATGTGGCTTTCAATGGTTCATTTTGAACACAGAAAAACTATGGAGTTCAAATAAGTTCAAAAAAATGAAATCCCTTTGTAACAGACGAGTTTCCGTATGAAACCCTGATACTTCGAAAGAGATTGTCCGTTTTGCACACGAAGTGCATCCATTTTTTGCCGTAACCCTCTCTACTTTCTCGCACATGCTATGTGGGTGAAATGATGATACCATGCCAACTTGGAACCTTTTCAGAGTTCATTTTAAATGATTTTCAATTTCATTGTCTTATAGCTCAAAATAATCAGTAAATGCATGAAAAGTAACAAATGAAGTCAGAAAGGGTTGTAAATTGATGATGTGGCTTTGAATGGTGCATTTTGAACACAGAATAACGATGGAGTTCAAATAAGTTCAAAAAAATGAAATCCCTTTGTAAATGACGAGTTTCCGTATGAAACCCTGATACTTCGAAAGAGATTGTCTGTTTTGTACACGAAGTGCATCCAGTTTTTGCCGTAACCCTCTTACTTTCTCGCACATGCTCTGTGGGTGAAATGATGATACCATGCCAACTTGGAATCTTTCAGAGTTCATTTCAAATGCATTTCAATTTCATGGTCTCATAGCTCAAAATAATCAGTAAATGCATGAAAAATAACAAATGTAGTCAGAAAGGGTTGTAAATTGATGATGTGGCTTTCAATGGTTCATTTTGAACACAGAAAAACTATGGAGTTCAAATAAGTTCAAAAAAATGAAATCCCTTTGTAACAGACGAGTTTCCGTATGAAACCCTGATACTTCGATACAGATTGTGCGTTTTGTACACGAAGTGCAATCAGTTTTTGTCGTAACCCTCTCTACTGTCTCGCACATGCTATGTGGGTGAAATGATGATACCATGCCAACTTGGAACCTTTTCAGAGTTCATTTCAAATGGTTTTCAATTTCATGGTCTTATAGCTCAAAATAATCAGTAAATGCACGAAAAATAACAAATGAAGTCAGAAAGGGTTGTAAATCGATGATGCGGATTTGAACGGTGCATTTTGAACACAGAAAAACAATGGAGTTCAAATAAGTTCAAAAAAAATGAAATCCCTTTGCAACAGACGAGTTTCCGTATGAAACCCTGATACTTCGAAATAGATTGTCCGTTTTGTACACGAAGTGCATCCAGTTTTTGCCGTAACCCTCTCTACGTTCTGGCACATGCTATGTGGATGAAATGATGATACCATGTCAACTTGGAACCTTTTTAGAGTTCCTTTTAAATGCTTTTCAATTTCATAGTCTTATAGCTAGAAATAATCAGTAAATGCATGAAAAATAACAAATGTAGTCAGAAAGAGTTGTAAATTGATGATGTGGCTTTGAATGGTGCATTTTGAACACAGAATAACTCTGGAGTTCAAATAAGTTCAAGAAAATGAAATCCCTTTGTAACAGACGAGTTTCCGTATGAAACCCTGATACTTCGAAAGAGATTGTCCGTTTTGTACACGAAGCGCATCCAGTTTTTGCCGTAACCCTCTCTAATTCTCGCGCATGCTATGTGGGTGAAATGATGATACCATGCCAACTTGGAACCTTTTCAGAGTTCATTTCAAATGCTTTTCGATTTCATGGTCTCATAGCTCAAAATAATCAGTAAATGCATGAAAAATAACAAATGTAGTGAGAAAGGTTTGTAAATTGATGATGTGGCTTTCAATGGTTCATTTTGAACACAGAAAAACTATGGAGTTCAAATAAGTTCAAAAAAATGAAATCCCTTTGTAACAGACTAGTTTCCGTATGAAACCCTGATACTTCGAAAGAGATTGTCCGTTTTGCACACGAAGTGCATCCATTTTTTGCCGTAACCCTCTCTACTTTCTCGCACATGCTATGTGGGTGAAATGATGATACCATGCCAACTTGGAACCTTTTCAGAGTTCATTTCAAATGCTTTTCAATTTCATGGTCTTATAGCTCAAAATAATAAGTAAATGCACGAAAAATAACAAATAAAGTCAGAAAGGGTTGTAAATTGATGATCTGGCTTTGAATGGTGCATTTTGAACACATAATAACTATGGAGTTCAAATAAGTTCAAAAAAATGAAATCCCTTTGTAACAGACGAGTTTCCGTATGAAACCCTGATACTTCGAAAGAGATTGTCCGTTTTGTACACGAAGTACATCCAGTTTTTTCCGTAACCCTCTCTACTTTCTCGCACATGCTATGTGGGTGAAATGATGATACCATGCCAACTTGGAACCTTTTCAGAGTTCATTTCAAATGCTTTTCGATTTCATGGTCTTACAGGTGAAAATATTCAGTAAATGCATGAAAAATAACAAATGAAGTCAGAAAGGGTTGTAAATTGATGATGTGGCTTTGAATGGTGCATTTTGAACACAGAAAAACAATGGAGTTCAAATAATTTTAAAAAAATGAAATCCCTTTGTAACAGACGAGATTCGGTATGAAACCCCGATACTTCGAAAGAGATTGTCCGTTTTGTACACGAAGTGCATCCAGTTTTTGCCGTAAACCTCTCTACTTTCTCGCACATGCTACGTGGGTGAAATGATGATACCATGCCAACTTGGAACCTTTTTAGAGGTCATTTCGAATGCTTTTCAATTTCATGGTCTTAAGGTGAAAATAATCAGTAAATGCATGAAAAATAACAAATGAAGTCAGAAAGGGTTGTAAATTGATGATGTGGCTTTGAATGGTGCATTTTGAACACAGAAAATCTATGGAGTTCAAATAAGTTCAAAAAAATGAAATCCCCTTGTAACAGACGAGTTTCCATATGAAACCCTGATGCTTCGAAAAGATTGTCCGTTTTGTACACGAAGCGCATCCAGTTTTTGCCGTAACCCTCTCTACTTTCTCGCACATGCTATGTGGGTGAAATGATGATACCATGCCAACTTGGAACCTTTTCAGAGTTCATTTGAAATGCTTTTCAATTTTATGGTCCTATAGCTCAAAATAATCAGTAAATGCATGAAAAAAAACAAATGTAGTCAGAAAGGGTTGTAAATTGATGATGTGGCTTTGAATGGTTCATTTTGAACACAGAAAAACTATGGAGTTCAAATAAGTTCAAAAAAATGAAATCCCTTTGTAACAGACGAGTTTCCGTATGAAACCCTGATACTTCGAAACAAATTGTCCGTTTTGTACACGAAGTGCATCCAGTTTTTGTCGTAACCCTCTCTACTGCCTCGCACATGCTATGTGGGTGAAATGATGATACCATGCCAACTTGGAACCTTTTCAGAGTTCATTTCAAATGGTTTTCAATTTCATGGTCTTATAGCTCAAAATAATCAGTAAATGCACGAAAAATAACAAATGAAGTCAGAAAGGGTTGTAAATCGATGATGCGGATTTGAACGGTGCATTTTGAACACAGAAAAACAATGGAGTTCAAATAAGTTCAAAAAAAATGAAATCCCTTTGCAACACACGAGTTTCCGTATGAAACCATGATACTTCGAAAGAGATTGTCCGTTTTGTACACGAAGTGCAATCCTGTTTTTGCCGTAGCCCTCTTACTTTCTCGCACATGCTATGTGGGTGAAATGATGATACCATGCCTACTTGGAACCTTTTCAGAGTTCATTTCAAATGCTTTTCGATTTCATGGTCTCATAGCTCAAAATAATCAGTAAATGCATGAAAAATAACAAATGTAGTTAGAAAGGTTTGTAAATTGATGATGTGGCTTTGAATGGTTCATTTTGAACACAGAAAAACTATGGAGTTCAAATAAGTTCAAAAAATGAAATCCCTTTGTAACAGACGAGTTTCCTTATGAAACTCTGATACTTCGAAAGAGATTGTCCGTTTTGTACACGAAGTGCATCCAGTTTTTGCCGTAACCCTCTCTACTTTCTCGCACGTGCTATGTGGGTGAAATGATGATACCATGCCAACTTGGAACCTTTTCAGAGTTCATTTCAAATGCTTTTCATTTTCATGGTCTTATAACTCAAAATAATAAGTAAATGCACGAAAAATAACAAATGAAGTCAGAAAGGGTTGTAAACTGATGATGTGGCTTTGAATGGAGCATTTGGAACACAAAATAACTATGGAGTTCAAAAAAGTTCAAAAAAATGAAATCCCTTTGTAACAGACGAGTTTCCGTATGAAACCCTGATACTTCGAAAGAGATTGTCCGTTTTGTACACGAAGTGCATCCTGTTTTTTTCGTAACCCTCTCTACTTTCTCGCACATGCTATGTGGGTGAAATGATGATACCATGCCAACTTGGAACCTTTCAGAGTTCATTTCAAATGCTTTTCGATTTCATGGTCTTATAGGTGAAAATAATCAGTAAATGCATGAAAAATAACAAATGAAGTCAGAAAGGGTTGTAAATTGATGATGTGGCTTTGAATGGTGCATTTTGAACACAGAAAAACAATGGAGTTCCAATAAGTTCAAAAAAAATGGAATCCCTTTGTAACAGACGAGATTCCGTATGAAACCCCGATACTTTGAAAGAGATTGCCCGTTTTGTACATGAAGTGCATCCAGTTTTTGCCGTAACCCTCTCTACTTTCTCGCACATGCTACGTGGGTGAAATGATGATACCATGCCAACTTGGAACCTTTTCAAAGTTCATTTCAAATGCTTTTCAATTTCATGGTCTTAAGGTGAAAATAATCAGTAAATGCATGAAAAATAACAAATGAAGTCACAAAAGATTGTAAATTGATGATGTGTCTTTGAATGGTGCATTTTGAACAGAGAAAAACAATGGAGTTGAAATAAGATAAAAAAATGAAATCCCTTTGTAACAGACGAGTTTCGGTATGAAACCCTGATACTTCGAAAGAGATTGTCCGTTTTGTACACGAAGTGCATCCAGTTTCTGCCGTAACCCTCTCTACTTTCTCGCACATGCTATGTGGGTGAAATGATGATACCATGCCAACTTGGAACCTTTTCAGAGTTCATTTCAAATGCTTTTCAATTTCATGGTCTTATAGTTGAAAGTAATCAGTAAATGCATGAAAAATAACAAATGAAGTCAGAAAGGTTGGTAAATCGATGATGTGGCTTTGAATGGTGCATTTTGAACACAGAAAAACAATGGAGTTCAAATAAGTTCAAAAAAATGAAATCTCTTTGTAACAGACGAGTTTCGGGATGAAACCCTGATACTTCGAAAGAGATTGTCCGTTTTGTACACGAAGTGCATCCAGTTTTTGCCGTAACCCTCTCTACTTTCTCGCACATGCTATGTGGATGAAGTGATGATACCATGCCAACTTGGAACCTTTTAAGAGTTCATTTTAAATGCTTTTCAATTTCATAGTCTTATAGCTCAAAATAATCAGTAAATGCATGAAAAATAACAAATGTAGTCAGAAAGGGTTGTAAATTGATGATGTGGCTTTGAATGGTGCATTTTGAACACAGAAAATCTATGGAGTTCAAATAAGTTCAAAAAAATGAAATCCCTTTGTAACAGAGGAGTTTCCGTATGAAACCCTGATACTTCGAAAAAGATTGTCCGTTTTGTACACGAAGCGCATCCAGTTTTTGCCGTAACCCTCTCTACTTTCTCGCACATGCTATGTGGGTGAAATGATGATAACATGCCAACTTGGAACCTTTTCAGAGTTCATTTCAAATGCTTTTCAATTTCATGGTCTTATAGGTGAAAATAATCAGTAAATGCATGAAAAATAACAAATGAAGTCAGAAAGGGTTGTAAATTGATGATGTGGCTTTGAATGGTGCATTTTGAACACAGAAAAACAATGGAGTTCCAATAAGTTCAAAAAAATGGAATCCCTTTGTAACAGACGAGATTCCGTATGAAACCCCGATACTTTGAAAGAGATTGCCCGTTTTGTACACGAAGTGCATCCAGTTTTTGCCGTAACCCTCTCTACTTTCTCGCACATGCTACGTGGGTGAAATGACGATACCATGCCAACTTGGAACCTTTGCAGAGTTCATTTCAAATGCTTTTCAATTTCATGGTCTTAAGGTGAAAATAATCAGTAAATGCATGAAAAATAACAAATGAAGTCACAAAAGATTGTAAATTGATGACGTGTCTTTCAATGGTGCATTTTGAACAGAGAAAAAGAATGGAGTTGAAATAAGATAAAAAAATGAAATCCCTTTGTAACAGACGAGTTTCGGTATGATACCCTGATACTTCGAAAGAGATTGTCCGTTTTGTACACGAAGTGCATCCAGTTTCTGCCGTAACCCTCTCTACTTTCTCGCACATGCTATGTGGGTGAAATGATGATACCATGCCAACTTGGACCTTTTCAGAGTTCATTTCAAATGCTTTTCAATTTCATGGTCTTATAGTTGAAAATAATCAGTAAATGCATGAAAAATAACAAATGAAGTCAGAAAGGGTGGTAAATCGATGATGTGGCTTTGAATGGTGCATTTTGAACACAGAAAAACAATGGAGTTCAAATAAGTTCAAAAAAAATGAAATCTCTTTGTAACAGACGAGTTTCCGGATGAAACCCTGATACTTCGAAAGAGATTGTCTGTTTTGTACACGAAGTGCATCCAGTTTTTGCCGTAACCCTTTCTACTTTCTCGCACATGCTATGTGGATGAAGTGATGATACCATGCCAACTTGGAACCTTTTAAGAGTTCATTTTAAATGCTTTTCAATTTCATAGTCTTATAGCTCAAAATAATCAGTAAATGCATGAAAAATAACAAATGTAGTCAGAAAGGGTTGTCAATTGATGATGTGCCTTTGAATGGTGCATTTTGAACACATAAAATCTATGGAGTTCAAATAAGTTCAAAAAAATGAAATCCCTTTGTAACAGACGAGTTTCCATATGAAACGCTGATGCTTCGAAAAAGATTGTCCGTTTTGTACACGAAGCGCATCCAGTTTTTGCCGTAGCCCTCTCTACTTTCTCGCACATGCTATGTGGGTGAAATGATGATACCATGCCAACTTGGAACCTTTTCAGAGTTCATTTCAAATGGTTTTCAATTTCATGGTCCGATAGCTCAAAATAATCAGTAAATGCATGAAAAATAACAAATGAAGTCAGAAAGGGTTGTAAATTGATGATGTGGCTTTGAATGGTTCATTTTGAACACAGAAAAACTACGGAGTTCAAATAAGTTCAACAAAATGAAATCCCTTTGTAACAGACGAGTTTCCGTATGAAACCATGATACTCCGAAAGAGATTGTCCGTTTTGTACACGAAGTGCATCCTGTTTTTGCCGTAACCCTCTTACTATCTCGCACATGCTATGTGGGTGAAATGATGATACCATGCCAACTTGGAACCTTTTCAGAGTTCATTTCAAATGCTTTTCGATTTCATGGTCTCATAGCTCAAAATAATCAGTAAATGCATGAAAAATAACAAATGTAGTCAGAAAGGTTTGTAAATTGATGATGTGGATTTCAATGGTTCATTTTGAACACCGAAAAACTATGGAGTTCAAATAAGTTCAAAAAAATGAAATCCCTTTGTAACAGACGAGTTTCCGTATGAAACCCTGATACTTCGAAAGAGATTGTCCGTTTTGCACACGAAGTGCATCCATTTTTTGCCGTAACCCTCCCTACTTTCTCGCACATGCTATGTGGGTGAAATGGTAATACCATGCCAACTTGGAACCTTTTCAGAGTTCATTTCAAATGCTTTTCAATTTCATGGTCTTATAGCTCAAAATAATAAGTAAATGCACGAAAAATAACAAATGAAGTCAGAAAGGGTTGTAAATTGATGATGTGGCTTTGAATGGTGCATTTTGAACACATAATAACTATGGAGTTCAAATAAGTTCAAAAAAATGAAATCCCTTTGTAACAGACGAGTTTCCGTATGAAACCCTGATACTTCGAAAGAGATTGTCCGTTTTGTACACGAAGTGCATCCAGTTTTTTCCGTAACCCTCTCTACTTTCTCGCACATGCTATGTGGGTGAAATGATGATACCATGCCAACTTGGAACCTTTTCAGAGTTCATTTCAAATGCTTTTCGATTTCATGGTCTTATAGGTGAAAATAATCAGTAAATGCATGAAAAATAACAAATGAAGTCAGAAAGGGTTGTAAATTGATGATGTGGCTTTGAATGGTGCATTTTGAACATAGAAAAACAATGGAGTTCAAATAACATAAAAAAATGAAATCCCTTTGTAACAGACGAGTTTCCGTATGAAACCCTGATACTTCGAAAGAGATTGTCTGTTTGGTACACGAAGTGCATCCAGTTTTTGCCGTAACCCTCTCTACGTTCTCGCACATGCTATGTGGATGAAATGATGATACCATGTCAACTTGGAACCTTTTCACAGTTCATTTTAAATGCTTTTCAATTTCATAGTCTTATAGCTAGAAATAATCAGTAAATGCATGAAAAATAAGAAATGTAGTCAGAAAGAGTTGTAAATTGATGATGTGGCTTTGAATGGTGCATTTTGAACACAGAATAACTATGGAGTTCAAATAAGTTCAAAAAATGAAATCCCTTTGTAACAGACGAGTTTCCGTAAGAAACCCTGATACTTCGAAAGAGATTGTCTGTTTTCTACATGAAGCGCATCCAGTTTTTGCCGTAACCCTCTCTACTTTGTCGCACATGCTATGTGGGTGAAATGATGATACCATGCCAACTTGGAACCTTTTCAGAGTTCATTTCAAATGCTTTTCAATTTCATGGTCTTATAGCTCAAAATAATCAGTAAATGCATGAAAAATAACAAATGTAGTCAGAAAGGGTTGTAAATTGATGATGTGGCTTTGAATGGTTCATTTTGAACATAGAAAAACAATGGAGTTCAAATAAGTTCAAAAAAATGAAATCCCTTTGTAACAGACGAGTTTCCGTACGAAACCCTGATACTTCGAAAGAGATTGTCCGTTTTGTACACGAAGTGCATCCAGTTTTTGCCGTAACCCTCTCTACGTTCTCGCACATGCTATGTGGGTGAAATGATGATACCATGCCAACTTGGAACCTTTTCAGAGTTCATTTTAAATGCTTTTCAATTTCATTGTCTTATAGCTCAATATAATTAGTAAATGCATGAAAAATAACAAATGAAGTCAGAAAGGGATGTAAATTGATGATGTGGCTTGGAATGGTGCATTTTGATCACAGAAAATCTATGGAGTTCAAATAAGTTCAAAAAAATGAAATCCCTTTGTAACAGACGAGTTTCCATATGAAACCCTGATACTTCGAAAGAGATTGTCCGTTTTGTACACGAAGTGCATCCAGTTTTTGCCGTAACCCTCTCTACTGTCTCACACATGCTATGTGGGTGAAATGATGATACCATGCCAACTTGGAACCTTTTCAGAGTTCATTTCAAATGCATTTCAATTTCATGGTCTTAAGGTGAAAACAATCAGTAAATGCATGAAAAAAAACAAATGAAG
>NC_041380.1:22563391-22575312 GCF_002162155.2 Triticum dicoccoides
TTTTCGATTTCATGGTCTTATAGGTGAAAATAATCAGTAAATGCATGAAAAATAACAAATGAAGTCAGAAAGGGTTGTAAATTGATGATGTGTCTTTGAATGGTGCATTTTGAACACAGAAAAACAATGGAGTTCAAATAATTTAAAAAAAATGAAATCCCTTTGTAACAGACGAGATTCCGTATGAAACCCCGATACTTCGAAAGAGATTGTCTGTTTTGTACACGAAGTGCATCCAGTTTTTGCCGTAACCCTCTCTACTTTCTCGCACATGCTACGTGGGTGAAATGATGATACCATGCCAACTTGGAACCTTTTCAGAGTTCATTTCAAATGCTTTTCAATTTCATGGTCTTAAGGTGAAAATAATCAGTCAATGCATGAAAAATAACAAATGAAGTCAGAAAGGGTTGTAAATTGATGATGTGGCTTTGAATGGTGCATTTTGAACACAGAAAAACAATGGAGTTCAAATAAGTTTAAAAAAATGAAATCCCTTTGTAACAGACGAGTTTCCGTATGAAACCCTGATACTTCGAAAGAGATTGTCCGTTTTGTACACGAAGTGCATCCAGTTTTTGTCGTAACCCTCTCTACGTTCTTGCACATGCTATGTGGGTGAAATGATGATACCATGCCAACTTGGAACCTTTTCAGAGTTCATTTCAAATGCTTTTCAATTTCATAGTCTTATAGCTCAAAATAATCAGTAAATGCGCGAAAAATAACAAATGAAGTCAGAAAGGGTTGTAAATCGATGATGTGGATTTTAATGGTGCATTTTCAACACAGAAAAACAATGGAGTTCAAATAAGTTCAGAAAAAAATGAAATCTCTTTGTAACAGACGAGTTTCTGGATGAAACCCTGATACTTCGAAAGAGATTGTCCGTTTTGTACACGTAGTGCATCTAGTTTTTGCTGTAACCCTCTCTACTTTCTCACACATGCTACGTGGGTGAAATTATGATACCATGCCAACTTGGAACCTTTTCAGAGTTCATTTCAAATGCATTTCAATTTCATGGTCTTAAGGTGAAAACAATCAGTAAATGCATGAAAAAAAACAAATGAAGTCAGAAAAGGTTGTAAATCAATGATGTGGCTTTGAATGGTGCATTTTGAACATAGAATAACTATGGAGTTCAAATAAGTTCAAAAAAATGAAATCCCTTTGTAACAGACGAGTTTCCGTATGAAACCCTGATACTTCGAAAGAGATTGTCCGTTTTGTACACGAAGTGCATCCAGTTTTTGTCGTAACCCTCTCTACGTTCTTGCACATGCTATGTGGGTGAAATGATGATACCATGCCAACTTGGAACCTTTTCAGAGTTCATTTCAAATGCTTTTCAATTTCATAGTCTTATAGCTCAAAATAATCAGTAAATGCGCGAAAAATAACAAATGAAGTCAGAAAGGGTTGTAAATCGATGATGTGGATTTTAATGGTGCATTTTCAACACAGAAAAACAATGGAGTTCAAATAAGTTCAGAAAAAAATGAAATCTCTTTGTAACAGACGAGTTTCTGGATGAAACCCTGATACTTCGAAAGAGATTGTCCGTTTTGTACACGAAGTGCATCTAGTTTTTGCTGTAACCCTCTCTACTTTCTCACACATGCTACGTGGGTGAAATTATGATACCATGCCAACTTGGAACCTTTTCAGAGTTCATTTCAAATGCATTTCAATTTCATGGTCTTAAGGTGAAAACAATCAGTAAATGCATGAAAAAAAACAAATGAAGTCAGAAAAGGTTGTAAATCAATGATGTGGCTTTGAATGGTGCATTTTGAACATAGAATAACTATGGAGTTCAAATAAGTTCAAAAAAATGAAATCCCTTTGTAACAGACGAGTTTCCCGATGAAACCCTGATACTTCGAAAGAGATTGTCCGTTTTGTACACGAAGTGCATCCAGTTTTTTCCGTAACCCTCTCTACTTTCTCGCACATACTATGTGGGTGAAATGATGATACCATGCCAACTTGGAACCTTTTCAGAGTTCATTTCAAATGCTTTTCGATTTCATGGTCTTATAGGTGAAAATAATCAGTAAATACATGAAAACTAACAAATGAAGTCAGAAAGGGTTGTAAATTGATGATGTGGCTTTGAATGGTGCATTTTGAACATAGAAAAACAATGGAGTTCAAATAATTTAAAAAAATGAAATCCCTTTGTAACAGACGAGATTCCGTATGAAACCCCGATACTTCGAAAGAGATTGTCTGTTTTCTACACGAAGTGCATCCAGTTTTTGCCGTAACCCTCTCTACTTTCTCGCACATGCTACGTGGGTGAAATGATGATACCATGCCAACTTGGAACCTTTTCAGAGTTCATTTCAAATGCTTTTCAATTTCATGGTCTTAAGGTGAAAATAATCAGTTAATGCATGAAAAATAACAAATGAAGTCAGAAAAGGGTTTAGATCGATGATGTGGCTTTGAATGGTGCATTTTGAGCACAGAAAAACAATGGAGTTCGAATAAGTTTAAAAAAATGAAATCCCTTTGTAACAGACGAGTTTCCGTATGAAACCCTGATACTTCGAAAGAGATTGTCCGTTTTGTACACGAAGTGCATCCAGTTTTTGTCGTAACCCTCTCTACGTTCTCGCACATGTTATGTGGCTGAAATGATGATACCATGCCAACTTGGAACCTTTTCAGAGTTCATTTTAAATGCTTTTCAATTTCATTGTCTTATAGCTCAAAATAATCAGTAAATGCATGAAAAATAACAAATGAAGTCAGAAAGGGTTGTAAATTGATGATGTGGCTTTGCATGGTGCATTTTGAACACAGAAAATCTATGGAGTTCAAATAAGTTCAAAAAAATGAAATCCCTTTGTAACAGACGAGTTTCCGTATGAAACCCTGATACTTCGAAAGAGATTGTCCGTTTTGTATACGAAGCGCATCCAGTTTTTGCCGTAACCCTCTCTACGTTCTCGCACATGCTATGTGGATGAAATGATGATACCATGTCAACTTGGAACCTTTTCAGAGTTCATTTTAAATGCTTTTCAATTTCATAGTCTTATAGCTAGAAATAATCAGTAAATGCATGAAAAATAAGAAATGTAGTCAGAAAGAGTTGTAAATTGATGATGTGGCTTTGAATGGTGCATTTTGAACACAGAATAACTATGGAGTTCAAATAAGTTCAAAAAAATGAAATCCCTTTGTAACAGACGAGTTTCCGTAAGAAACCCTGATACTTCGAAAGAGATTGTCTGTTTTGTACACGAAGCGCATCCAGTTTTTGCCGTAACCCTCTCTACTTTGTCGCACATGCTATGTGGGTGAAATGATGATACCATGCCAACTTGGAACCTTTTCAGAGTTCATTTCAAATGCTTTTCAATTTCATGGTCTTATAGCTCAAAATAATCAGTAAATGCATGAAAAATAACAAATGTAGTCAGAAAGGGTTGTAAATTGATGATGTGGCTTTGAATGGTTCTTTTTGAACACAGAAAAACTATGGAGTTCAAATAAGTTCAAAAAAATGAAATCGCTTTGTAACAGACGAGTTTCCGTATGAAACCCTGATACTTCGAAAGAGATTGTCCGTTTTGTACACGAAGTGCATCCAGTTTTTGTCGTAACCCTCTCTACGTTCTCGCACATGTTATGTGGGTGAAATGATGATACCATGCCAACTTGGAACCTTTTCAGAGTTCATTTTGAATGCTTTTGAATTTCATTGTCTTATAGCTCAAAATAATCAGTAAATGCATGAAAAATAACAAATGAAGTCAGAAAGGGTTGTAAATTGATGATGTGGCTTTGAATGGTGCATTTTGAACACAGAAAATCTATGGAGTTCAAATAAGTTCAAAAAAATGAAATCCCTTTGTAACAGACGAGTTTCCGTATGAAACCCTGATACTTCGAAAGAGATTGTCCATTTTGTACACGAAGCGCATCCAGTTTTTGCCGTAACCCTCTCTACGTTCTCGCACATGCTATGTGGATGAAATGATGATACCATGTCAACTTGGAACCTTTTCAGAGTTCATTTTAAATGCTTTTCAATTTCATAGTCTTATGGCTAGAAATAATCAGTAAATGCATGAAAAATAAGAAATGTAGTCAGAAAGAGTTGTAAATTGATGGTGTGGCTTTGAATGGTGCATTTTGAACACAGAATAACTATGGAGTTCAAATAAGTTCAAAAAAATGAAATCCCTTTGTAACAGACGAGTTTCCGTAAGAAACCCTGATACTTCGAAAGAGATTGTCTGTTTTGTACACGAAGCGCATCCAGTTTTTGCCGTAACCCTCTCTACTTTGTCGCACATGCTATGCGGGTGAAATGATGATACCATGCCAACTTGGAACCTTTTCAGAGTTCATTTCAAATGCTTTTCAATTTCATGGTCTTATAGCTCAAAATAATCAGTAAATGCATGAAAAATAACAAATGTAGTCAGAAAGGGTTGTAAATTGATGATGTGGCTTTGAATGGTTCATTTTGAACACAGAAAAACTATGGAGTTCAAATAAGTTCAAAAAAATGAAATCCCTTTGTAACAGACGAGTTTTCGTATGAAACCCTGATACTTCGAAAGAGCTTGTCCGTTTTGTACACGAAGTGCATCCAGTTTTTGTCGTAACCTTCTCTACGTTCTCGCACATGTTATGTGGGTGAAATGATGATACCATGCCAACTTGGAACCTTTTCAGAGTTCATTTTGAATGCTTTTGAATTTCATTGTCTTATAGCTCAAAATAATCAGTAAATGCATGAAAAATAACAAATGAAGTCAGAAAGGGTTGTAAATTGATGATGTGGCTTTGAATGGTGCATTTTGAACACAGAAAATCTATGGAGTTCAAATAAGTTCAAAAAAATGAAATCCCTTTGTAACAGACGAGTTTCCGTATGAAACCCTGATACTTCGAAAGAGATTGTCCGTTTTGTACACGAAGCGCATCCAGTTTTTGCCGTAACCCTCTCTACGTTCTCGCACATGCTATGTGGATGAAATGATGATACCATGTCAACTTGGAACCTTTTCAGAGTTCATTTTAAATGCTTTTCAATTTCATAGGCTTATAGCTAGAAATAATCAGTAAATGCATGAAAAATAAGAAATGTAGTCAGAAAGAGTTGTAAATTGATGATGTGGCTTTGAATGGTGCATTTTGAACACAGAATAACTATGGAGTTCAAATAAGTTCAAAAAAATGCAATCCCTTTGTAACAGACGAGTTTCCGTAAGAAACCCTGATACTTCGAAAGAGATTGTCTGTTTTGTACACGAAGCGCATCCAGTTTTTGCCGTAACCCTCTCTACTTTGTCGCACATGCTATGTGGGTGAAATGATGATACCATGCCAACTTGGAAACTTTTCAGAGTTCATTTCAAATGCTTTTCAATTTCATGGTCTTATAGCTCAAAATAATCAGTAAATGCATGAAAAATAACAAATGTAGTCAGAAAGGGTTGTAAATTGACGATGTGGCTTTGAATGGTTCATTTTGAACACAGAAAAACTATGGAGTTCAAATAAGTTCAAAAAAATGAAATCCCTTTGTAACAGACGAGTTTCCGTATGAAACTCTGATACTTCGCAAGAGATTGTCCATTTTGTACACGAAGTGCATCCAGTTTTTGCCATAACCCTCTCTACTGTCTGGCACATGCTATGTGGGTGAAATGATGATACCATGCCAACTTGGAACCTTTTCAGAGTTCATTTCAAATGGTTTTCAATTTCATGGTCTTATAGCTCAAAATAATCAGTAAATGCACGAAAAATAACAATTGAAGTCAGAAAGGGTTGTAAATCGATGATGTGGCTTTGAATGGGGCATTTTGAACACAAAAAAACAATGGAGTTCAAATAAGTTCAAAAAAAATGAAATCCCTCTGTAACAGACGAGTTTCCGTAAGAAACCCTGATACTTCGAAAGAGTTTGTCTGTTTTGTACACGAAGCGCATCCAGTTTTTGTCGTAACCCTGTCTACTTTGTCGCACATGCTATGTGGGTGAAATGATGATACCATGCCAACTTGGAACCTTTTGAGAGTTCATTTCAAATGCTTTTCAATTTCATGGTGTTATAGCTCAAATTAATACGTAAATGCATGAAAAATAACAAATGTAGTCAGAAAGGGTTGTAAATTGATGATGTGGCTTTGAATGGTTCATTTTGAACACAGAAAAACTATGGAGTTCAAATAAGTTCAAAAAAATGAAATCCCTTTGTAACAGACGAGTTTCCGTATGAAACTCTGATACTTCGAAAGAGATTGTCCATTTTGTACATGAAGTGCATCCAGTTTTTGCCATAACCCTCTCTACTGTCTGGCACATGCTATGTGGGTGAAATGATGATACCATGCCAACTTGGAACCTTTTCAGAGTTCATTTCAAATGGTTTTCAATTTCATGGTCTTATAGCTCAAAATAATCAGTAAATGCACGAAAAATAACAATTGAAGTCAGAAAGGGTTGTAAATCGATGATGTGGCTTTGAATGGGGCATTTTGAACACAAAAAAACAATGGAGTTCAAATAAGTTCAAAAAAAAATGAAATCCCTCTGTAACAGACAAGTTTCCGTATGAAACCCTGATACTTCGAAAGAGATTGTCCGTTTTGTACACGAAGTGCATCCAGTTTTTGCCGTAACCCTCTCTACGTTCTCGCACATGCTATGTGGGTGAAATGATGATACCATGCCAACTTGGAACCTTTTCAGAGTTCATTTTAAATGCTTTTCAATTTCATTGTCTTATAGCTCAATATAATCAGTAAATGCATGAAAAATAACAAATGAAGTCAGAAAGGGATGTAAATTGATGATGTGGCTTGGAATGGTGCATTTTGAACACAGAAAATCTATGGAGTTCAAATAAGTTCAAAAAAATGAAATCCCTTTGTAATAGACGAGTTTCCGTATGAAACCCTGATACTTTGAAAGAGATTGTCCGTTTTGTACACGAAGTGCATCCAGTTTTTGCCGTAACCCACTCTACTGTCTCACACATGCTATGTGGGTGAAATGATGATACCATGCCAACTTGGAACCTTTTCTGAGTTCATTTCAAATGCTTTTCAATTTCATAGTCTTATAGCTCAAAATAATCAGTAAATGCACGAAAAATAACAAATGAAGTCAGAAAGGGTTGTAAATCGATGATGTGGATTTTAATGGTGCATTTTGAACACAGAAAAACAATGGAGTTCAAATAAGTTCAGAAAAAAATGAAATCTCTTTGTAACAGACGAGTTTCCGGATGAAACCCTAATACTTCGAAAGAGATTTTCCGTTTTGTACACGAAGTGCATCCAGTTTTTGCCGTAACCCTCTCTACTTTCTCGCACATGCTACGTGGGTGAAATTATGATACCATGCCAACTTGGAACCTTTTCAGAGTTCATTTCAAATGCATTTCAATTTCATGGTCTTAAGGTGAAAACGATCAGTAAATGCATGAAAAAAACAAATCAAGTCAGAAAGGGTTGTAAATCGATGATGTGGCTTTGAATGGTGCATTTTGAACACAGAATAACTATGGAGTTCAAATAAGTTCAAAAAAATGAAATCCCTTTGTAACAGACGAGTTTCCGGATGAAACCCTGATACTTCGAAAGAGATTGTCCGTTTTGTACATGAAGTGCATCCAGTTTTTTCCGTAACCCTCTCTACTTTCTCGCACATACTATGTGGGTGAAATGATGATACCATGCCAACTTGGAACCTTTTCAGAGTTCATTTCAAATGTTTTTCGATTTCATGGTCTTATCGGTGAAAATAATCAGTAAATGCATGAAAAATAACAAATGAAGTCAGAAAGGGTTGTAAATTGATGATGTGGCTTTGAATGGCGCATTTTGAACACAGAAAAACAATGGAGTTCAAATAATTAAAAAAAAATGAAATCCCTTTGTAACAGACGAGATTCCGTATGAAACCCCGATACTTCGAAAGAGATTGTCCGTTTTGTACACGAAGTGCATCCAGTTTTTGCCGTAACCCTCTCTACTTTCTCGCACATGCTACGTGGGTGAAATGATGATACCATGCCAACTTGGAACCTTTTCAGAGTTCATTTCAAATGCTTTTCAATTTCATGGTCTTAAGGTGAAAATAATCAGTTAATGCATGAAAAATAACAAATGAAGTCAGAAAAGGGTTTAGATCGATGATGTGGCTTTGAATGGTGCATTTTGAACACAGAAAAACAATGGAGTTCAAATAAGTTTAAAAAAATGAAATCCCTTTGTAACAGACGAGTTTCCATATGAAACCCTGATACTTCGAAAGAGATTGTCCGTTTTGTACACGAAGTGCATCCAGTTTTTGTCGTAACCCTCTCTACTTTCTCGCACATGCTATGTGGGTGAAATGATGATACCATGCCAACTTGGAACCTTTTCAGAGTTCATTTCAAATGCTTTTCAATTTCATGGTCTTATAGCTCAAAATAATCAGTAAATGCACGAAAAATAACAAATGAAGTCAGAAAGGGTTGTAAATTGATGATGTGGCTTTGAATGGTGCATTTTGAACACAGAATCACTATGGAGTTCAAATAAGTTCAAAAAAATGTAATCCCTTTGTAACAGACGAGTTTCCGTATGAAACCCTGATACTTCGAAAAGATTGTCCATTTTGTACACGAAGTGCATCCCGTTTTTTCCGTAACCCTCTCTACTTTCTCGCACATGCTATGTGGGTGAAATGATGATACCATGCCAACTTGGAACCTTTTCAGAGTTCAATTCAAATGCTTTTCGATTTCATGGTCTTATAGGTGAAAATAATCAGTAAATGCATGAAAAATAACAAATGAAGTCAGAAAGGGTTGTAAATTGATGATGTGGCTTTGAAAGGTACATTTTGAACATAGAAAAACAATGGAGTTCCAATAAGTTCAAAAAAATGGAATCCCTTTGTAACAGACGAGATTCCGTATGAAACCCCGATTCTTCGAAAGAGATTGTCCGTTTTGTACACGAAGTGCATCCAGTTTTTGTCGTAACCCTCTCTACTTTCTCGCACATGCTACATGGGTGAAATGATGATACCATGCCAACTTGGAACCTTTTCAGAGTTCATTTCAAATGCTTTTCAATTTCATGGTCTTAAGGTGAAAATAATCAGTAAATGCATGAAAGATAAGAAATGAAGTCAGAAAAGGTTGTAGATTGATGATATGGCTTTGAATGGTGCATTTTGAACAGAGAAAAACAATGGAGTTCAAATAAGATAAAAAAATGAAATCCCTTTGTAACAGACGAGTTTCCGTATGAAACCCTGATACTTCGAAAGAGATTGTCCGTTTTGTACACGAAGTGCATCCAGTTTGTGCCGTAACCCTCTCTACTTTCTCGCACATGCTATGTGGGTGAAATGATGAGACCATGTCAACTTGGAACCTTTTCAGAGTTCATTTCAAATGCTTTTCAATTTCATGGTCTTATAGTTCAAAATAATCAGTAAATGCATGAAAAATAACAAATGAAGTCAGAAAGGATTGTAAATCAATGATGTGGCTTTGAATGGTGCATTTTGAACACAGAAAAACAATGGAGTTCAAATAAGTTCAAAAAAAATAAAATCTCTTTGTAACAGACGAGTTTCCGGATGAAACCCCGATACTTCGAAAGAGACTGTCCGTTTTGTACACGAAGTGCATCCAGTTTTTGCCGTAACCCTCTCTACTTTCTCGCACATGCTATGTGGATGAAATGATGATACCATGCCAACTTGGAACCTTTTCAGAGTTCATTTTAAATGCTTTTCAATTTCATAGTCTTATAGCTCAAAATAATCAGTAAATGCATGAAAAATAACAAATGTAGTCAGAAAGGGTTGTAAATTGATGATGTGGCTTTGAATGGTGCATTTTGAACACAGAAAATCTATGGAGTTCAAATAAGTTCAAAAAAATGAAATCTCTTTGTAACAGACGAGTTTCCGGATGAAACCCTGATACTTCGAAAGAGATTGTCCGTTTTGTACACGAAGTGCATCCAATTTTTGCCGTAACCCACTCTACTTTCTCGCACATGCTATGTGGATGAAATGATGATACCATGCCAACTTGGAACCTTTTCAGAGTTCATTTTAAATGCTTTTCAATTTCATAGTCTTATAGCTCAAAATAATCAGTAAATGCATGAAAAATATCAAATGTAGTCAGAAAGGGTTGTAAATTGATGATGTGGCTTTGAATGGTGCATTTTGAACACAGAAAATCTATGGAGTTCAAATAAGTTCAAAAAAATGAAATCCCTTTGTAACAGACGAGTTTCCGTATGAAACCCTGATACTTCGAAAGAGATTGTCCGTTTTGTACACGAAGCGCATCCAGTTTTTGCCGTAACCGTCTCTACTGTCTCACACATGCTATGTGGGTGAAATGATGATACCATGCCAACTTGGAACCTTTTCAGAGTTCATTTCAAATGGTTTTCAATTTCATGGTCTTATAGCTCAAAATAATCAGTAAATGCACGAAAAATAACAAATGAAGTCAGAAAGGGTTGTAAATCGATGACGCGGATTTGAATGGTGCATTTTGAATACAGAAAAACAATGGAGTTCAAATAAGTTCAAAAAAATGAAATACCTTTGTAACAGACGAGTTTCCGTATGAAACCATGATACTTCGAAAGAGATTGTCCGTTTTGTACACGAAGTGCATCCTGTTTTTCCCGTAACCCTCTTACTTTCTCGCACATGCTATGTGGGTGAAATGATGATACCATGCCAACTTGGAATCTTTTCAGAGTTCATTTCAAATGCTTTTCGATTTCATGGTCTCATAGCTGAAAATAATCAGTAAATGCATGGAAAATAACAAATGTAGTCAGAAAGGTTTGTAAATTGATGATGTGGCTTTCAATGGTTCATTTTGAACACAGAAAAACTATGGAGTTCAAATAAGTTCAAAAAAATGAAATCCCTTTGTAACAGACGAGTTTCCGTATGAAACCCTGATACTTCGAAAGAGATTGTCCGTTTTGTACACGAAGCGTATCCAGTTTTTGCCGTAACCCTCTCTACTTTCTCGCACATGCTATGTGGCTGAAATGATGACACCATGCCAACTTGGAACCTTTTCAGAGTTCATTTCAAATGCTTTTCAATTTCATGGTCTTATAGCTCAAAATAATCAGTAAATGCACGAAAAATAACAAATGAAGTCAGAAAGGGTTGTAAATTGATGATGCGCCTTTGAATGGTGCATTTTGAACACAGAATAACTATGGAGTTCAAATAAGTTCAAAAAAATGAAATCCCTTTGTAACAGACGAGTTTCCTTATGAAACCCTGATACTTCGGAAGAGATTGTCCGTTTTGTACACGAAGTGCATCCAGTTTTTGCCGTAACCCTCTCTACTTTCTCGCACATGCTATGTGGGTGAAATGATGATACCATGCCAACTTGGAACCTTTTCAGGGTTCATTTCAAATGCTTTTCAATTTCATGGTCTTATAGCTCAAAATAATCAGTAAATGCACGAAAAATAACAAATGAAGTCAGAAAGGGTTGTAAATTGATGATGTGCCTTTGAATGGTGCATTTTGAACACAGAATAACTATGGAGTTCAAATAAGTTCACAAAAATGAAATCCCTTTGTAACAGACGAGTTTCCTTATGAAACCCTGATACTTCGAAAGAGATTGTCCGTTTTGTACACGAAGTGCATCCAGTTTTTTCCGTAACCCTCTCTACTTTCTCGCACATGCTATGTGGGTGAAATGATGATACCATGCCAACTTGGAACCTTTTCAGAGTTCATTTCAAATACTTTTCGATTTCATGGTATTATAGATGAAAATAATCAGTAAATGCATGAAAAATAACAAATGAAGTCAGAAAGGGTTGTAAATCGATGATGTGGCTTTGAATGGTGCATTTTGAACACAGAAAAACAAT
>NC_041380.1:22575984-22577661 GCF_002162155.2 Triticum dicoccoides
GGTGAAATGATGATACCATGCCAACTTGGAACCTTCTCAGAGTTCATTTCAAATACTTTTCGATTTCATGGTATTATAGGTGAAAATAATCAGTAAATGCATGAAAAATAACAAATGAAGTCAGAAAGGGTTGTAAATCGATGATGTGGCTTTGAATGGTGCATTTTGAACACAGAAAAACAATGGAGTTCAAATAAGTTAAAAAAATGAAGTCCCTTTGTAACAGACGAGATTCCGTATGAAACCCCGATACTTCGAAAGAGACTGTCCGTTTTGTACACGAAGTGCATCCAGTTTTTGCCATAACCCTCTCTACTTTCTCGCACATGCTATGTGGGTGAAATGATGATACCATGCCAACTTGGAACCTTTTTAGAGGTCATTTCAAATGCTTTTCAATTTCATGGTCTTAACGTGAAAATAATCAGTAAATGCATGAAAAATAACAAATGAAGTCAGAAAAGGTTGTAAATTGATGATGTGGCTTTGAATGGTGCATTTTGAACACAGAAAAACAATGGAGTTCAAATAAGTTAAAAAAATGAAATCCCTCTGTAACAGACGAGTTTCCATATGAAACCCTGATACTTCGAAAGAGATTGTCCGTTTTGTACACGAAATGCATCCAATTTCTGCCGTAACCCTCTCTACTTTCTCGCTTATGCTATGTGGGTGAAATGATGATACCATGCCAACTTGGAACCTTTTCAGAGTTCATTTCAAATGCTTTTCAATTTCATGGTCTTATAGGTGAAAATAATCAGTAAATGCATGAAAAATAACAAATGAAGTCAGAAAGGGTTTTAAATCTATGATGTGGCTTTGAATTGTGCATTTTGAACACAGAAAAACAATGGAGTTCAAATAAGTTCAAAAAAAATAAAATCTCTTTGTAACAGACGAGCTTCCGGATGAAACCCTGATACTTCGAAAGAGATTGTCCGTTTTGTACCCGAAGTGCATCCAGTTTTTGCCGTAACCCTCTCTACTTTCTCGCACATGATATGTGGGTGAAATGATGATACCATGCCAACTTGCAAC
This sequence comes from Triticum dicoccoides, assembly GCF_002162155.2. Taxonomy (NCBI): domain Eukaryota; kingdom Viridiplantae; phylum Streptophyta; class Magnoliopsida; order Poales; family Poaceae; genus Triticum; species Triticum dicoccoides. The sequence goes on from NC_041380.1 coordinate 22,577,026, forward strand.
CTTCTCAGAGTTCATTTCAAATGCTTTTCAATTTCATGGTCTTATAGGTGAAAATAATCAGTAAATGCATGAAAAATAACAAATGAAGTCAGAAAGGGTTGTAAATCTATGATGTGGCTTTGAATTGTGCATTTTGAACACAGAAAAACAATGGAGTTCCAATAAGTTAAAAAAAATCTCTTTGTAACAGACGAGTTTCCAGATGAAACCCTGATACTTCGAAAGAGATTGTCCGTTTTGTACCCGAAGTGCATCCATTTTTTGCCGTAACCCTCTCTACTTTCTCGCACATGATATGTGGGTGAAATGATGATACCATGCCAACTTGGAACCTTTTCAGAGTTCATTTCAAATGCTTTTCAATTTCATAGTCCTATAGCTCAAACTAATCAGTAAATGTATGAAAAATAACAAATGTAGTCAGAAAGGGTTGTAAATTGATGATGTGGCTTTGAATGGTGCATTTTGAACACAGAAAATCTATGGAGTTCAAATAAGTTCAAAAAAATGAAATCCATTTGTAACAGACGAGTTTCCGTATGAAACCCTGATACTTCGAAAGAGATTGTCCGTTTTGTACACGAAGCGTATCCAGTTTTTGCCGTAACCCTCTCTACTTTCTCGCACATGCTATGT
>NC_041380.1:22577800-22579224 GCF_002162155.2 Triticum dicoccoides
CGTACATGCTATGTGGGTGAAATGATGATAACATGCCAACTTGGAACCTTTTCAGAGTTCATTTCAAATGATTTTCAATTTCATGGTCTTATAGCTCAAGATAACCAGTAAATACATGAAAAATAAAAAATGTAGTCAGAAAGGGTTGTAAATTGATGATGTGGCTTTGAATGGTTCATTTTGAACACAGAAAAACTATGGAGGTCAAATAAGTTCAAAAAAATGAAATCCCTTTGTAACAGACGAGTTTCCGTATGAAACCCTGATACTTCGAAAGAGATTGTCCGTTTTGTACACGAAGTGCATCCAGTTTTTTCCGTAACCCTCTCTACTTTCTCGCACATGCTATGTGGGTGAAATGATGATACCATGCCAACTTGGAACCTTTTTAGAGTTCATTTCAAATACTTTTTGATTTCATGGTATTATAGGTGAAAATAATCAGTAAATGCATGAAAAATAACAAATGAAGTAAGAAAGGGTTGTAAATCGATGATGTGGCTTTGAATGATGCATTTTGAACACAGAAAAACAATGGAGTTCAAATAAGTTAAAAAAATGAAATCCCTTTGTAACAGACGAGATTCCGTATGAAACCCCGATACTTCGAAAGAGACTGTCCGTTTTGTACACGAATTGCATCCAGTTTTTGCCGTAACCCTCTCTACTTTCTCGCACATGCTAGGTGGGTGAAATGATGATACCATGCCAACTTGGAACCTTTTTAGAGGTCATCTCAAATGCTTTTCAATTTCATGGTCTTAAGGTGAAAATAATCAGTAAATGCATGAAAAATAACAAATGAAGTCAGAAAAGGTTGTAAATTGATGATGTGGCTTTGAATGGTGCATTTTGAACACAGAACAACAATGGAGTTCAAATAAGTTAAAAAAATGAAATCCCTTTGTAACAGACGAGTTTCCGTATGAAACCCTGATACTTCGAAAGAGATTGTCCGTTTTGTACACGAAATGCATCCAATTTCTGCCGTAACCCTCTCTACTTTGTTGCTTATGCTATGTGGGTGAAATGATGATACCATGCCAACTTGGAACCTTTTTAGAGTTCATTTCAAATGCTTTTCAATTTCATGGTCTTATAGGTGAAAATAATCAGTAAATGCATGAAAAATAACAAATGAAGTCAGAAAGGGTTGTAAAGCTATGATGTGGCTTTGAATTGTGCATTTTGAACACAGAAAAACAATGGAGTTCAAATAAGTTCAAAAAAATAAAATCTCTTTGTAACAGACGAGCTTCCGGATGAAACCCTGATACTTTGAAAGAGATTGTCCGTTTTGTACCCGAAGTGCATCCAGTTTTTGCTGTAACCCTCTCTACTTTCTCGCACATGATATGTGGGTGAAATGATGATACCATGCCAACTTGGAACCTTTTCAGAGTTCATTTCAAATGCTTTTCAAT
>NC_041380.1:22579344-22591415 GCF_002162155.2 Triticum dicoccoides
CTTTTCAATTTCATGGTCTTATAGGTGAAAATAATCAGTAAATGCATGAAAAATAACAAATGAAGTCAGAAAGGGTTGTAAATCTATGATGTGGCTTTGAATTGTGAATTTTGAACACAGAAAAACAATGGAGTTCCAATAAGTTAAAAAAAATCTCTTTGTAACAGACGAGTTTCCAGATGAAACCCTCATACTTCGAAAGAGATTGTCCGTTTTGTACCCGAAGTGCATCCATTTTTTGCCGTAACCCTCTCTACTTTCTCGCACATGACATGTGGGTGAAATGATGATACCATGCCAACTTGGAACCTTTTCAGAGTTCATTTCAAATGCTTTTCAATTTCATAGTCATATAGCCCAAAATAATCAGTAAATGCATGAAAAATAACAAATGTAGTCAGAAAGGGTTGTAAATTGATGATGTGGCTTTGAATGGTGCATTTTGAACACAGAAAATCTATGGAGTTCAAATAAGTTCAAAAAAATGAAATCCATTTGTAACAGACGAGTTTCCGTATGAAACCCTGATACTTCAAAAGAGATTGTCCGTTTTGTACACGAAGCGTATCCAGTTTTTGCCGTAACCCTCTCTACTTTCTCGCACATGCTATGTGGGTGAAATGATGATACCATGCCAACTTGGAACCTTTTCAGAGTTCATTTCAAATGATTTTCAATTTCATGGTCTGATAGCTCAAAATAACCAGTAAATACATGAAAATAAAAAAATGTTGTTAGAAAGGGTTGTAAATTGATGATGTGGCTTTGAATGGTTCATTTTGAACACAGAAAAACTATGGAGTTCAAATAAGTTCAAAAAAGTGAAATCCCTTTGTAAAAGATGAGTTTCCGTAAGAAACCCTGATACTTCGAAAGAGATTGTCCGTTTTGTACACGAAGTGCATCTAGTTTTTGCCGTAACCCTCTCTACTGTCTCGCACATGCTATGTGGGTGAAATGATGATACCATGCCAACTTGGAACCTTTTCAGAGTTCATTTCAAATGCTTTTCAATTTCATGGTCTTATAGCTCAAAATAATTAGTAAATGCACGAAAAATAACAAATGAAGTCAGAAAGGGTTGTAAATTGATGATGTGCCTTTGAATGGTGCCTTTTGAACACAGAATAACTATGGAGTTCAAATAAGTTCAGAAAATGAAATCCCGTTGTAACAGACGAGTTTCCTTATGAAACCCTGATACTTCGAAAGAGATTGTCCGTTTTGTACACGAAGTGCATCCAGTTTTTTCCGTAACCCTCTCTACTTTCTCGCACATGCTATGTGGGTGAAATGATGATACCATGCCAACTTGGAACCTTTTAAGAGTTCATTTCAAATACTTTTCGATTTCATGGTATTATAGGTGAAAATAATCAGTAAATGCATGAAAAATAACAAATGAAGTCAGAAAGGGTTGTAAATCGATGATGTGGCTTTGAATGGTGCATTTTGAACATAGAAAAACAATGGAGTTCAAATAAGTTAAAAAAATGAAATCCCTTTGTAACAGACGAGATTCCGTATGAAACCCCGATACTTCGAAAGAGACTGTCCGTTTTGTACACGAAGTGCATCCAGTTTTTGCCGTAACCCTCTCTACTTTCTCACACATGCTACATGGGTTAAATGATGATACCATGCCAACTTGGAACCTTTTTAGAGGTCATTTCAAATGCTTTTCAATTTCATGGTCTTAAGGTGAAAATAATCAGTAAATGCATGAAAAATAACAAATGAAGTCAGAAAAGGTTGTAAATTGATGATGTGTCTTTGAATGGTGCATTTTGAACACAGAAAAACAATGGAGTTCAAATAAGTTAAAAAAATGAAATCCCTTTTGTGACGCCCCCGATTCAATCGTACACTAATCATGCACGCAAATGTGTACGATCAAGATCAGGGACTCACGGGAAGATATCACAACACAACTCTACAAATAAAATAAGTCATACAAGCATCATAATACAAGCCAGGGGCCTCGAGGGCTCGAATACAAGTGCTCGATCATAGACGAGTCAGCGGAAGCAACAATATCTGAGTACAGACATAAGTTAAACAAGTTTGCCTTAAGAAGGCTAGCACAAACTGGGATACAGATCGAAAGAGGCGCAGGCCTCCTGCCTGGGATCCTCCTAAACTACTCCAGGTCGTCGTCAGCGGGCAGCACGTAGTAGTAGGCACCTCCGGTGTAGTAGGGGTCGTCGTCGATGGTGGCGTCTGGCTCCTGGACTCCAGCATCTGGTTGCGACAACCAGGTAGAAGGGAAAGGGGAAAAGAGGGAGAAAAGCAACCGTGAGTACTCATCCAAAGTACTCGCAAGCAAGGAACTACACTACATATGCATGGGTATATGTGTAAGGAGGCCATATCAGTGGACTGAATAGCAGAATGCCAGAATAAGAGGGGGATAGCTAGTCCTGTCGAAGACTATGCTTCTGGTCACCTTCGTCTTGCATCAAGTATAAGAGAGTAGATTGAAGTCCTCCAAGTAGCATCTCCCAATAACATCTCATAGCATAATCCTACCCGGCGATCCCCTCCTCATATCCCTGAGGTAGAGCGACCACCGGTTGTATCTGGCACTTGGAAGGGTGTGTTTTATTAAGTATCCGGTTCTAGTTGTCATAAGGTCAAGGTACAACTCCAAGTCGTCCTGTTACCGAAGATCACGGCTATTCGAATAGATTAACTTCCCTGCAGGGGTGCACCACATTCCCCAACATGCTCGATCCCATTTGGCCGGACACACTTTCCTGGGTCATGCCCGGCCGCGGAAGATCAACACGTCGCAGCCCCACCTAGGCTCAACAGAGAGGCCAGCACGCCGGTCTAAACCTAAGCGCACAGGGGTCTGGGCCCATCGCCCATAGCACACCTGCACGTTGCGTACGCGGCCGAAAGCAGAACTAGCCCCCTTAATACAAGAGCAGGCTTACGTTCCAATCCGGCGCGCGCCGCTCCGTCGCTGACGTCTGAAGGGCTTCGGCTGATACCACGACGTCGGGATACCCATAACTACTCCCACGTAGATGGTTAGTGCGTATAGGCTCGTATCCGACTCAGATCAAATACCAAGATCTCGTTAAGCGTGTTAAGTATCCGCCAACGCCGAACAGGGCCAGGCCCACCTGTCTCCTAGGTGGTCTCAACCTGCCCTGTCGCTCCGCCACAAAGTAACAGTCGAGGGCCGTCGGGAACCCAGGCCCACCTCTACCGGGATGGAGCCACCTGTCCTTTCAGCCCCCTCGTCAGAATCACTTGCGGGTACTCAATGAGCTGACCCGACTTTAGTCACCATCTGTATAGTATGTATGTATGTATAGTATATACCCGTGATCACCTCCCAAGTGATCACGGCCCGATAGTATAGCAAGGCAGACTGACAAGAATGTAGGGCCAATGATGATAAACTAGCATCCTATACTAAGCATTTAGGATTGCAGGTAAGGTATCAACAGATGTAGCGACAATGTCAGGCTATGCATCAGAATAGGATTAACGAAAGCAGTAACATGCTACACTACTCTAATGCAAGCAGTATAGAGGAGAATAGGCGATATCTGGTGATCAAGGGGGGGGCTTGCCTGGTTGCTCTGGCAAGAGAGAGAGGTCGTCAACTCCGTAGTCGAACTGGTCAGCAGCAGCGTCGGTCTCGTAGTCTACCGGAGAGAAGAGGGGGAAGAAATAATGAATACAGAGCAAACAAAGCATCACAAAATATAACAAGGCAATACGCGGTGTTCGGTGTGCCCTAACGCGGTAGTAGGTGATACCGGTGAAGGGGGAAAACATCCGGGAAAGTATTCCCGGTGTTTCGTGTTTCCGGGCAGAGGAGCCGGAGGGGGAAAGTTGCGAGTTCGATAGGTTAGGGGTGTGTGGCGGACGAACGGACTGCGTATCCGGATTCGTCTCGTCGTTCTGAGCAACTTTCATGTTGAAAATATTTTAATCCGAGTTACGGATTAAAAGATATGATTTTTAAAAGATTTTAATAATTTTGGAATTTAATTATTTATTTAATTAATTCGAAAAAAATGTATTTATGACGTCAGCATGATGTCATGCTGACGTCAGCAGTCAACAGGGGTTGACTGAGTCAACCCTGACATGTGGGTCCAGTGGGACCCACCTGTCATTCTCTAATTAAATTAATTAGGGTTTAGGTTAATCTAATTAGGATTAATTAACTTAATTAATTAATTAATTAATTAATTAATTACTTAATAATTAATTTTATTAAATCATTTTTAATTTTATTAATTATATTTATTGTTTTTATTTATTTTATTATTTACTTATTTTTATTTTATATTTAATTAAACTTTTCCTTTCCTTTCCTTTTCTTTTTTTTTTATTTTCTTTTCTGTTTTTATTTATTTATAAACACTTAGGCATTTTATAAAATTGTGAACCTTACACCATAATTATCTTTGTAATATTTGGCAACCACCGAACATTTTTATTTTAATTTTTAAAAACTTTTATTGTTTTCTTTTATTTAAATTTTGAATTTGTTTCGGTTCTGAACTATCGAGAGTTTATCACAGTAACCGTGGTGACGTGGCATCATTAGCGGGGAATCACTGTAGCTTAATTACCCGGGCGTCACAATTCTCCTCCACTACAAGAAATCTCGTCCCGAGATTTAAGCGGTGGAGTAAGGGGCGAAGGTGTTGGTAGCGAAAAACCTAACGAGTCTTCTCGGTCTTGGCTTCCCTTTCGAAGAGGTTGATCCCTTTCGTTGATGTCTTCATTTCACTGCTTCAAGTCACCATGATCAATTTGTCATCCTTTCTTCGGGATCTCCATCGTACTTACGAATAGGTAAGGGGCAGCTCTACAACGATAGGATGTTACAAGGGAAAATCTTCTGGGGGTTTCCCAAGTATGAACATATGAGTATCTCTCGAGTTGAACAAATGAAACACATCGAGAGCAAAGTAAGACGGTGCAATAAGAAGCTTCAAGCGGATAGGCAATCGTTCATTGCCTGAAACAGGGTGTGAATGGGGTTCAGAGCAACAGGAATAAGTATTGTGTCCGATACCAGAATTGATCACTAGGAAGGTGGCTCGCAAATTACATACGAAGTCAAGCTATAGGAATAACTTTGGAAACAGGGGGTGTACAGGAGAGTCAGGTTTCGATCCTGTGGAACTGTGGGTTATGGGCCCACCATGTGGTTTTTTTTTTATAGGAGCAGTGACATCTTTCACGGTCATGATAGCAAGGCATGTCAGAGATTACCAAGTCAGTTATGCCGGCATCAACGTTGGTACCAAGGGCGAGGGACGAAGAGAACCACTTTCCTGCTCGTTGAACGAGGCGGACCAATAGGCAAGGTTCTCGTCCATCGGTGGCTACCGGAATGTCATCAACAATAGTAACATGGTCTTACTGACAGAATTGCACACCGAGGAGTTTACATAAGCAGTAGAATATTGCTGCTTAGATCATATAGATCACAAGGAAGGTTCAAACAACCAATGGAAAGTAAAATATGATTATCATATTAAACAGAACAATGGAAAGGAAAATGTGTTTAAACACATATTTTAGGGATATATCCTTCCCAAGGACAAGCAGAGCATGATATCCGTGGCAGGATATAATGTAGAAAACTCTTTAGGTAAGGGGGAAGGAATCTCATGACATTACCCATACAACAGTGTTTGGATAATTGAGCAAGAAACATTTAGCATTGGGCTTCAAATGTTCTTGTTGAAACATCGGAGTACCATTGACATGCTTCGAGATAGAATTGACATGGTCTTCAGGTGAAGATCAAACTTTGGAAACACGAAGGATCCATCAAGAATAACTTGTAGAATAAGTCTTACAATTTCCTCATGGATGAATGGATAACCTTGCTGAAAAGGAATCTATAATGATAGGTCCTCCAGCCGGGGGGGGGGGGTGCTAGGCATGACATCATGTTACCGGGTCATCAAAGGATCAACATCATAACTCTTGGAAAGTTGTCCCAACCATCATATCCGACCAAGATTCAGATCCGATTGGTGTCATGATACCTCAGACTCAGGATGTCCGAGAAGAAAAGCTGCGGCACATATCAACGAAATGACATTGTAAGATTCTCGGGAAATGAACTATGAAGTGATTTCCGTTATCAAGAGTTCATCATTAACCCAAGGAGAGGACAAGGAGGTGTCTGGTGAACTCAACGGCAATTCACCGAGATTCCCAAAAGATGGATGTCCACAATTAAGTGAACAAGGAGATAACATTTGTCAGATCAAGAGATATAAGGAAGTATGCTCGAGGAAAACATACACAATTAAACATTGGTTGAAAGGTACGCCCGAAATATGGGTTGGGTTGCACGACCAATGTCAGAATGGTGATGCAATAATCAATAGCCTAAGAATGAACTTTCGACCATTAACTTCAAAGAGATAGGGTTGCTAGAAGGAAAGAATCCAAACAACATCGTTCACTTGTTGGAATTAACACGGGGACCAAGAAAGAATGGTGATGGTGAGAAGTATTTCTATGTCAAGAATTCTCAAGAGGTGGAACAAATCTCAGAACATTCTTGACATAAAGGATGGTAATACTCCAAGGTAAAGAAGAACAATTGCTGGATAGCAAGGAACTCAAGGTATAACACCAAACATGAACAAGCTTGTGTTGGTGGGAAGGCAATAAAGTGGTCGATGATAATACAATTCATCGAGGGAAAGGATGGTATGTCTCATCATTAATTCACTTGATATCCTGGAAGAGCATCAGAATGTAGATGGTGATCATGACACATTTGTCGAGAGATTCCACGAAGATGTAATCGATCCGCGATCACATCAGTCAAAAGAATGATGAAGCAAGAGGTTATTGGAACCATAGGTACAACACAAACCTGAAATCAAGATTGTTGTTCAAGGCGAACTGATATGACGAGGAAGATCGACGTAACCTTAGCTATCGTCGCAAATTGGTGCTCCGAGAATAAGGGCCGGGTTGCACAGTTAAGATCATCACGACAATGATATAGCCAAACAGGCTAGGAATGGCGTGATCGGGTACAAACTCGTACTGATAGAAGCTTACTGAAGAGTTATTGAGCCGTAGAGCGGACTCGGTCCAGTTATCGGTGTCTTTGAGTGTTTAATAACTCAGAGCCCGTGAAAATTGGAATCAGTGGGAAGGTAGCACTTGATGAAGAACTCATAAGGAGTTATGCAGTTCCATGATAATCTCGAGATACCAGGGGGGTAATACTCGACACAAGATCAAAGTAAAGGTGGGACTGGTGTATTGATCCATAGAAGACAATTGTTTTAACTTGTCCGAGAAATGAGATCAAAGAAGAACAATCATGGTCGGAACCACGGTTGCAAAAGGCCAGATCCTAGATATAAGATGAACTTATACCAAAGGAATAATTTATTTAAGAGAAGCTTTAATGATAAGATCTACATCGTGTCCATGGGCATGAACACAAGTTCAAGGTCGACTCCCACTTCTTCAATGTATAACCTTCCATTCACTTCTCACGTTCGATGAAGTTGCAGTGTTGAAAATTTTATCTGGCGAGGCACCAGAAGAGTATGATTCGTGAAAACTTTCGGGTTCACACGGTTTAGTGAAGGCATATGTTCTACCCATAGGGGCTCCTTGGAATCATATACCAGAATCTTTAGGAATAATTAACTCAAGTTCGAAGGCAGAGCATGATTGAGAAAGCAGAGGATACAATTTACCAAAGGCCTTATGTATCAGAGGAAAAGGCTCACAAGGTTATTGAATATGAAAGGCGTTGTCAGATAAAATCCAACAAAGGATCTGGTGATCCACAAGGGATCTGACGTGAGCATCAGTTCTCATCTAGAGGAAGAAGGATGCAAGGAGATCAAAATATAGAAACAACTGACTAACTCAATTGTCAAATGCAAATGAATTACGATTCCCAAATCAAGGGATCAGAAGCAATGCTCTGATTAGGGATGGATAAGTTGAATAGCCTTAGGGTATAATCAACGACAATTGGATTGGTCGAGAACCAATTCCAATTAAAAGAATGGAAGCTCAGCCGGAAAAGTAATTTATAAGGATCAATGATGATTGCGTGTATTCGCAAACATATTGAGTCAACAGACTCAAAATGATAATGACAAGGAATGTCATTAAGACTACGAGAGTTATGGGATTAACCATAATGCAAGCAAGCAAGAATTTCAAGAGCCAAAGGCTCTAGAGGATTTTCGGAAGATCAAATATTATTTTGAAGACTTTTGTGAAACACAAGAACAACTGGGGATGAGCGGATACTCGGCAAGCGCGAGTAATTATCCGTAGGGGTATTCATGCAGCAAGGAACTGCAGGGCCGTAAGCGTAAAGAATTCTCGGAATACCGAAGAGTATTTCAGGACATTTTGTAATAACAAAAGCAACTGGGGATGACAATATGAACGATAGGTGTAAGTGGTTATCCAGAGGGATTTATCGATGGAAGTGAATTGCAAAAGCAATGGCACATAGTCTCCAGAGCACATCGTAGAGTATCTCGGAACCTTCTGGTGCAGCAGGCGGTCATCGGTAACAAGTGGCTCTCCGGGAGAAAGTACTTGCGAGAACCTAAAGTTAGTTTTGTTTTTAGCAAAATCATTTAACCCGAATAGAAGAGAGATCAGAGTGCCAGAGTAAAGGTCGAGGAATAAAAGATCCTACTACCACCCAATGGCGACGGGGGCCCGTAAGGCACACAGCCAAGTTAGTAAAAGTTTCGCAATGACTAGACTCAACTTCGGCCAAGGAGTTGGAAAGGGGGATTCCTACAGGCAGTTGGCTCTGATACCAACTTGTGACGCCCCCGATTCAATCGTACACTAATCATGCACGCAAATGTGTACGATCAAGATCAGGGACTCACGGGAAGATATCACAACACAACTCTACAAATAAAATAAGTCATACAAGCATCATAATACAAGCCAGGGGCCTCGAGGGCTCGAATACAAGTGCTCGATCATAGACGAGTCAGCGGAAGCAACAATATCTGAGTACAGACATAAGTTAAACAAGTTTGCCTTAAGAAGGCTAGCACAAACTGGGATACAGATCGAAAGAGGCGCAGGCCTCCTGCCTGGGATCCTCCTAAACTACTCCAGGTCGTCGTCAGCGGGCAGCACGTAGTAGTAGGCACCTCCGGTGTAGTAGGGGTCGTCGTCGATGGTGGCGTCTGGCTCCTGGACTCCAGCATCTGGTTGCGACAACCAGGTAGAAGGGAAAGGGGAAAAGAGGGAGAAAAGCAACCGTGAGTACTCATCCAAAGTACTCGCAAGCAAGGAACTACACTACATATGCATGGGTATATGTGTAAGGAGGCCATATCAGTGGACTGAACTGCAGAATGCCAGAATAAGAGGGGGATAGCTAGTCCTGTCGAAGACTACGCTTCTGGTCACCTTCGTCTTGCATCAAGTATAAGAGAGTAGATTGAAGTCCTCCAAGTAGCATCTCCCAATAACATCTCATAGCATAATCCTACCCGGCGATCCCCTCCTCATATCCCTGAGGTAGAGCGACCACCGGTTGTATCTGGCACTTGGAAGGGTGTGTTTTATTAAGTATCCGGTTCTAGTTGTCATAAGGTCAAGGTACAACTCCAAGTCGTCCTGTTACCGAAGATCATTGCTATTCGAATAGATTAACTTCCCTGCAGGGGTGCACCACATTCCCCAACACGCTCGATCCCATTTGGCCGGACACACTTTCCTGGGTCATGCCCGGCCGCGGAAGATCAACACGTCGCAGCCCCACCTAGGCTCAACAGAGAGGCCAGCACGCCGGTCTAAACCTAAGCGCACAGGGGTCTGGGCCCATCGCCCATAGCACACCTGCACGTTGCGTACGCGGCCGAAAGCAGAACTAGCCCCCTTAATACAAGAGCAGGCTTACGTTCCAATCCGGCGCGCGCCGCTCCGTCGCTGACGTCTGAAGGGCTTCGGCTGATACCACGACGTCGGGATACCCATAACTACTCCCACGTAGATGGTTAGTGCGTATAGGCTCGTAGCCGACTCAGATCAAATACCAAGATCTCGTTAAGCGTGTTAAGTATCCGCCAACGCCGAACAGGGCCAGGCCCACCTGTCTCCTAGGTGGTCTCAACCTGCCTTGTCGCTCCGCCACAAAGTAACAGTCGAGGGCCGTCGGGAACCCAGGCCCACCTCTACCGGGATGGAGCCACCTGTCCTTTCAGCCCCCTCGTCAGAATCACTTGCGGGTACTCAATGAGCTGACCCGACTTTAGTCACCATATGTATAGTATGTATGTATGTATAGTATATACCCGTGATCACCTCCCAAGTGATCACGGCCCGATAGTATAGCAAGGCAGACTGACAAGAATGTAGGGCCAATGATGATAAACTAGCATCCTATACTAAGCATTTAGGATTGCAGGTAAGGTATCAACAGATGTAGCGACAATGTCAGGCTATGCATCAGAATAGGATTAACGAAAGCAGTAACATGCTACACTACTCTAATGCAAGCAGTATAGCGGAGAATAGGCGATATCTGGTGATCAAGGGGGGGGCTTGCCTGGTTGCTCTGGCAAGCGAGAGGGGTCGTCAACTCCGTAGTCGAACTGGTCAGCAGCAGCGTCGGTCTCGTAGTCTACCGGAGAGAAGAGGGGGAAGAAATAATGAATACAGAGCAAACAGAGCATCACAAAATATAACAAGGCAATACGCGGTGTTCGGTGTGCCCTAACGCGGTAGTAGGTGATACCGGTGAAGGGGGGAAAACATCCGGGAAAGTATTCCCGGTGTTTCGTGTTTTCGGGCACAGGAGCCGGAGGGGGAAAGTTGCGAGTTCGATAGGTTAGGGGTGTGTGGCGGACGAACGGACTGCGTATCCGGAATCGTCTCGTCGTTCTGAGCAACTGTCGTGTTGAAAATATTTTAATCCGAGTTACGGATTAAAAGATATGATTTTCTAAAGATTTAATCATTTTCTGTTTTTAATTATTTATTTAAATTCAACATTATCCAAAACAGTATTTGCTGACGTCAGCAGGATGTCAGCATGACGTCAGCAGTTGACTTGGTCAACCTGACATGTGGGTCCAGTGGGACCCACCTGTCATTCTCTGTCTAGGTTAATTACAGATTAGTTAATTTAATTAGTGATTAGGTTAATTTAATCAGGATTAGTTAACTTAATTAGTTACTTAATTAACTAATTAATATTTTAATTATTTTAATTATTATTTATTTATTTATTTAATATATTTTTTTTTATTCCTCTTTTTTTTTTCTAAAACATTCAGGGGTGGGTCCCCACTTGCCATTGGCCCCAGGGGCCTATGCGGGTCGGGCGATGGGGCGCTCGAGGTGCCCGACCCGGGCGAGGGCCAGCGGGAATAGAGGGGCGCCGGGCGCCGGAGATGGCACCGGCGAGGCCACATCGGGGCATCACCGGGGCTAGGCGGCGCGGTGGAGGGTGCACGGGACGCAGGGGGAGGCAGGGCACGAGCGGGTGGAGTTGGCCGCCAGTGGCTAGAGTGGGGCGGCGGAGGATGGGCGGCGGTGAGCGCGGGCGTGCGCGTCGGGCGTGGCCGGCGCGGCGAGGGCAGCCCGGAGCGTGAGCTCCGGTACGCGGGCGCTGCAGGGGGGCAAAGGACGACGCCGGCGACAGAGAAAGAGAAGGAGGGAGCTCACGTCGGGGAGTAGGGCACGGGGCAGCGGGGGGTGAGGAGGGTGACGGGGACGACGGCGGAGAGGAGCAGTCCGGCGAGGGGGTCCCTTGCGGCGGGGCGGCGCCGAGCGGCGACGGCAGTGGTAGCGACGTAGGGCGGCGAGGCACCGGGGCGATGGCGTCGGGGTCGCCGAGTTCGATCCCACCCCTTCCCGATCCAGTTCGGGTCGGGGAAGAGGGGCGAGGGGGAAGGCGAGCCGGAGAGGCGGCGACGAGGAGGACGGCGAGGCGAAGGCGCCGATGCACGCGAGGGGATCGGGCGCGGGAAGATCCTCTCCCCGGCACGATGCGTGCGTGCATGCTTGTGTGTGTGTGTTGTGTGGTGGCGGCGGGTGAGGGAGAC
>NC_041380.1:22591747-22594608 GCF_002162155.2 Triticum dicoccoides
GGGGGGGGGTTCTTTCCCTCTTTTTTTTTTGTTTCCTTTTCTTCTTTTTTTTTTATTTCTTTTCAGTTTTCTTTTATTTTTGTTTTATAAAATATAAAAGTTGTATCTTAAATAGTAACACTAATTATACCTCTGCCACAAAAAGGTTTAACCCCCAAATAATATAGTTTAGTATTTTATAAAATACCAACACACTTATTCATTTATTTTACCGACAGTTTTAATTAATTGAATGCATTTAGACATTTTATAAAAATGTGGTTCCTCCACCAACATTACTTATGAATTATTTGTTACATTTAGAACATTTTAGTTTTGACTTTTGAAAACTTTAACTGTTTGACTTTATTTTGAATTTGAATTTGAATCGGTTTCGAACTAACTCGAGATTAGCAACTATAAACAAGGTGACGTGGCACCATTAGCAGAGGATCACTGTAGCTTAATTACCCGGGCGTCACACCTTTGTAACAGACGAGTTTCCGTATGAAACCCTGATACTTCGAAAGAGATTATCCGTTTTGTACACGAAATGCATCCAGTTTTTGCCGTAACCCTCTCTACTTTCTCGCTTATGCTATGTGGGTGAAATGATGATACCATGCCAACTTGGAACCTTTTTAGAGTTCATTTCAAATGCTTTTCAATTTCATGGTCTTGTAGGTGAAAATAATCAGTAAATGCATGAAAAATAACAAATGAAGTCAGAAAGGGTTGTAAATCTATGATGTGGCTTTGAATTGTGCATTTTGAACACAGAAAAACAATGGATTTCAAATAAGTTCAAAAAAATAAAATCTCTTTGTAACAGACGAGTTTCCGGATGAAACCCTGATACTTCGAAAGAGATTGTCCGTTTTGTACCCGAAGTGCATCCAGTTTTTGCCGTAACCCTCTCTACTTTCTCGCACATGATATGTGGGTGAAATGATGATACCATGCCAACTTGGAACCTTTTCAGAGTTCATTTCAAATGATTTTCTATTTCATAGCCATATAGCTCAAAATAATCAGTAAATGCATGAAAAATAACAAATGTAGTCAGAAAGGGTTGTAAATTGATGATGTGGCTTTCAATGGTGCATTTTGAACACAGAAAATCTATGGAGTTCAAATAAGTTCAAAAAAATGAAATCCATTTGTAACAGATGAGTTTCCGTATGAAACCCTGATACTTCGAAAGAGATTGTCCGTTTTGTACAAGAAGCGTATCCAGTTTTTGCCGTAACCCTCTCTACTTTCTCGCACATGCTATGTGGGTGAAATGATGATACCATGCCAATTTGGAACCTTTGCAGAGTTCATTTCAAATGATTTTCAATTTCATGGTCTTATAGCTCAAAATAACCAGTAAATACATGAAAAATAAAAAATGTAGTCGGAAAGGGTTGTAAATTGATGATGTGGCTTTGAATGGTTCAGTTTGAACACAGAAAAACTATGGAGTTCAAATAAGTTCAAAAAAATGAAATCCCTTTGTAAAAGACGAGTTTCCGCAAGAAACCCTGATACTTCGAAAGAGATTGTCCATTTTGTACACGAAGTGCATCTAGTTTTTGCCGTAACCCTCTCTACTGTCTCGCACATGCTATGTGGGTGAAATGATTATACCATGCCAACTTGGAACCTTTTCAGAGTTCCTTTCAAATGCTTTTCAATTTCATGGTCTTATAGCTCAAAATAATCAGTAAATGCACGAAAAATAACAAATGAAGTCAGAAAGGGTTGTAAATTGATGATGTGCCTTTGAATGGTGCATTTTGAACATAGAATAACTATGGAGTTCATATAAGTTCAAAAAAATGAAATCCCTTTGTAACAGACGAGTTTCCTTATGAAACCCTGATACTTCGAAAGAGATTGTCCGTTTTGTACACGAAGTGCATCCAGTTTTTGCCGTAACCCTCTCTACTTTCTCGCACATGCTATGTGGGTGAAATGATGATACCATGCCAACTTGGAACCTTTTCAGAGTTCATTTCAAATGCTTTTCAATTTCATGGTCTTATAGGTGAAAATAATCAGTAAATGCATGAAAAATAACAAATGAAGTCAGAAAGGGTTGTAAATCTATGATGTGGCTTTGAATTGTGCATTTTGAACACAGAAAAACAATGGAGTTCCAATAAGTTAAAAAAAATCTCTTTGTAACAGACGAGTTTCCAGATGAAACCCTGATACTTCGAAAGAGATTGTCCGTTTTGTACCCGAAGTGCATCCATTTTTTGCCGTAACCCTCTCTACTTTCTCGCACATGATATGTGGGTGAAATGATGATACCATGCCAACTTGGAACCTTTTCAGAGTTCATTTCAAATGCTTTTCAATTTCATAGTCATATAGCCCAAAATAATCAGTAAATGCATGAAAAATAACAAATGTAGTCAGAAAGGGTTGTAAATTGATGATGTGGCTTTGAATGGTGCATTTTGAACACAGAAAATCTAGGGAGTTCAAATAAGTTCAAAAAAATGAAATCCATTTGTAACAGACGAGTTTCCGTATGAAACCCTGATACTTCGAAAGAGATTGTCCGTTTTGTACATGAAGCGTATCCAGTTTTTGCCGTAACCCTCTCTACTTTCTCGCACATGCTATGTGGGCGAAATGATGATACCATGCCAACTTGGAACCTTTTCAGAGTTCATTTCAAATGATTTTCAATTTCATGGTCTTATAGCTCAAAATAACCAGTAAATACATGAAAATAAAAAAATGTTGTTAGAAAGGGTTGTAAATTGATGATATGGCTTTGAATGGTTCATTTTGAACACAGAAAAACTATGGAGTTCAAATAAGTTCAAAAAAATGAAACCCCTTTGTAAAAGACGAGTTTCCGTAAGAAACCCTGATACTTCGAA
>NC_041380.1:22595042-22602006 GCF_002162155.2 Triticum dicoccoides
GTAAATGCACGAAAAATAACAAATGAAGTCAGAAAGGGTTGTAAATTGATGATGTGCCTTTGAATGGTGCCTTTTGAACACAGAATAACTATGGAGTTCAAATAAGTTCAAAAAATGAAATCCCTTTGTAACAGACGAGTTTCCTTATGAAACCCTGATACTTCGAAAGAGATTGTCCGTTTTGTACACGAAGTGCATCCAGTTTTTTCCGTAACCCTCTCTACTTTCTCGCACATGCTATGTGGGTGAAATGATGATACCATGCCAACTTGGAACCTTTTAAGAGTTCATTTCAAATACTTTTCGATTTCATGGTATTATAGGTGAAAATAATCAGTAAATGCATGAAAAATAACAAATGAAGTCAGAAAGTGTTGTAAATCGATGATGTGGCTTTGAATGGTGCATTTTGAACATAGAAAAACAATGGAGTTCAAATAAGTTAAAAAAATGAAATCCCTTTGTAACAGACGAGATTCCGTATGAAACCACGATACTTCGAAAGAGACTGTCCGTTTTGTACACGAAGTGCATCCAGTTTTTGCCGTAACCCTCTCTACTTTCTCACACATGCTACGTGGGTTAAATGATGATACCATGCCAACTTGGAACCTTTTTAGAGGTCATTTCAAATGCTTTTCAATTTCATGGTCTTAAGGTGAAAATAATCAGTAAATGCATGAAAAATAACAAATGAAGGCAAAAAAGGTTGTAAAATGATGATGTGGCTTTGAATGGTGCATTTTGAACACAGAAAAACAATGGAGTTCAAATAAGTTAAAAAAATGAAATCCCTTTGTAACAGACGAGTTTCCGTATGAAACCCTGATACTTCGAAAGAGATTATCCGTTTTGTACACGAAATGCATCCAGTTTTTGCCGTAACCCTCTCTACTTTCTCGCTTATGCTATGTGGATGAAACGATGATACCATGCCAACTTGGAACCTTTTCAGAGTTCATTTCAAATGCTTTTCAATTTCGTGGTCTTGTAGGTGAAAATAATCAGTAAATGCATGAAAAATAACAAATGAAGTCAGAAAGGGTTGTAAATCTATGATGTGGCTTTGAATTGTGCATTTTGAACACAGAAAAACAATGGAGTTCAAATAAGTTCAAAAAAATAAAATCTCTTTGTAACAGACGAGTTTCCGGATGAAACCCTGATACTTCGAAAGAGATTGTCCGTTTTGTACCCGATGTGCATCCAGTTTTTGCCGTAACCCTCTCTACTTTCTCGCACATGATATGTGGGTGAAATGATGATACCATGCCAACTTGGAACCTTTTCAGAGTTCATTTCAAATGCTTTTCAATTTCATAGCCATATAGCTCAAAATAATCAGTAAATGCATGAAAAATAACAAATGTAGTCAGAAAGGGTTGTAAATTGATGATGTGGCTTTGAATGGTGCATTTTGAACACAGAAAATCTATGGAGTTCAAATAAGTTCAAAAAAATGAAATCCATTTGTAACAGACGAGTTTCCGTATGAAACCCTGATACTTCGAAAGAGATTGTCCGTTTTGTACACGAAGCGTATCCAGTTTTTGCCGTAACCCTCTCTACTTTCTCGCACATGCTATGTGGGTGAAATGATGATACCATGCCAACTTGGAACCTTTTCAGAGTTCATTTCAAATGATTTTCAATTTCATGGTCTTATAGCTCAAAATAACCAGTAAATACATGAAAAATAAAAAATGTAGTCGGAAAGGATTGTAAATTGATGATGTGGCTTTGAATGGTTCAGTTTGAACACAGAAAAACTATGGAGTTCAAATAAGTTCAAAAAAATGAAATCCCTTTGTAAAAGACGAGTTTCCGTAAGAAACCCTGAACTTCGAAAGAGATTGTCCATTTTGTACACGAAGTGCATCTAGTTTTTGCCGTAACCCTCTCTACTGTCTCGCACATGCTATGTGGGTGAAATGATGATACCATGCCAACTTGGAACCTTTTCAGAGTTCCTTTCAAATGCTTTTCAATTTCATGGTCTTATAGCTCAAAATAATCAGTAAATGCACGAAAAATAACAAATGAAGTTAGAAAGGGTTGTAAATTGATGATGTGCCTTTGAATGGTGCATTTTGAACATAGAATAACTATGGAGTTCATATAAGTTCAAAAAAATGAAATCCCTTTGTAACAGACGAGTTTCCTTATGAAACCCTGATACTTCGAAAGAGATTGTCCGTTTTGTACACGAAGTGCATCCAGTTTTTGCCGTAACCCTCTCTACTTTCTCGCACATGCTATGTGGGTGAAATGATGATACCATGCCAACTTGGAACCTTTTCAGAGTTCATTTCAAATGCTTTTCAATTTCATGGTCTTATAGCTCAAAATAATCAGTAAATGCACGAAAAATAACAAATGAAGTCAGAAAGGGTTGTAAATTGATGATGTGGCTTTGAATGGTGCGTTTTGAACACAGAATAACTATCGAGTTCAAATAAGTTCAAAAAAATGAAATCCCTTTGTAACAGACGAGTTTCC
Source organism: Triticum dicoccoides (assembly GCF_002162155.2). Lineage (NCBI taxonomy): Eukaryota > Viridiplantae > Streptophyta > Magnoliopsida > Poales > Poaceae > Triticum > Triticum dicoccoides. The sequence continues at coordinate 22,597,542 of NC_041380.1, forward strand.
GTATGAAACCCTGATACTTCGAAAGAGATTGTCCGTTTTGTACACGAAGTGCATCCAGTTTTTTCCGTAACCCTCTCTACTTTCTCGCACATGCGATGTGGGTGAAATGATGATACCATGCCAACTTGGAACCTTTTAAGAGTTCATTTCAAATGCTTTTCGATTTCATGGTCTTATAGGTGGAAATAATCAGTAAATGCATGAAAAATAACAAATGAAGTCAGAAAGGGTTGTAAATTGATGATGTGGTATTGAATAGTGCATTTTGAACACAGAAAAACAATGGAGTTCAAATAAGTTCAAAAAAAAGTTGAAATCCCTTTGTAACAGACGAGATTCCGTATGAAACCCCGATACTTCGAAAGAGATTTGGTGTGTCTCTACTCCTATGGGAGACATGTTTGCCTGGGATCACCTCATGACCCATCAGTGATTCCTGTAAACATTATCATTGATCAATAAAGACTCATCTATGATTTATAAAAGAAATGTTCAATTCATTGTCAAGGAGGCCTACTGGTTCATTGTTGCCATCCAAATAATCCATCCTTACATACGAACCGAAAACTAGGTAAAGAAAAGCCAGTCAGTTTCTAGTGGTAAATTTGAAAACACGGACTAGATTTTCAAAATTCATCGCACACGTATCATTCATTACCAAGCATCCATCAATGTTTAATTGTCAGAAAGTAGAAAACAACACCGGCTGCCAGCCAAACAATCAATCCTATGCTCTGCTTGCTCACATTAATTTTCTCTCTTTCACATCGGTCAATAGATTTGTAAGCAAGCAAGCAGTTTCTTTCCAAAAGTCATCACACACAAGATGCAGGATAGACAGATAGGTAGAATTAAAAGCAAGCAAGCAAGCAGTTTTCATATAAATACTCATGAGCTGACATTCTTTCTTTCTTTCTTTCTTTCTTTCTTTCTTTCATGTAGAATTAACCATTTGAGCCAAGTACAACCAATTCAATCTCTTACAACATTGACTGAGAATACAATACAATCCAAGTCCATATCCAACTTTCACAACATCACCATCCCATCCATCCACATTTTACAAGCTCCCAAGACAAACATAACAATTACCAAGACAACAAAGTAAAACTAGACATTATCTTGGATTGTTACACAAACTACGTTAACTTCATGATATTCTTCCTGGGGTTGGGGCTGCTGCTCGAACTCCGCAGGTAGAAAAATCTTGTTAGAATTATGCATTTGTTAGGAGTGCTATAAAAAACAATAAATGTAGAATTAACAATCTTCGTTAACTCCTCGTCCTTCGTTCCTCTCGGAGAAGCCTCGTTTTCTGCACAAGACTATAAACAAAGCTTCAGAAATACATAGAAGGTACTACCCTGTCGAGGCATGTTAAAACAAGCAGATGGACTTGCAAATCTGGGTAGTATGGCAAGATACTGGTAAATGCATTACCACCTTCAATATAGCCAAATCAGATGGTGACAAAAATGCAAAACAGTGACTAGAGGTTAAAATTTTATTTTATTCAATTTTACGCACAAAAGTTGAATCCAACATTTTACCACGAGCCTGCAACCCCACAGCTATAACTTCGCTTTCTCTATCCACATGGAATGGGAAATCTTGCTTGTCATTGCAAATTAAAACTCAACTGTAGGTTGAAACTTGTATAAAATGGGTAAAACAGGACCTTTACACCAATGACACTATGCACAACATACACATTTAAGAAATCATAGTAATGACAAAACCAGAATTAAAAAGCAGTACCAATGTTTAAGAAATCACACTGATCCACCATTATTCCACACTCGCTATTTATAATATTTAGTAATATATTCTAACTTTATGATAACAGCACCTACTTTTATGTTTTAGCTCTCCGATATCATGCAAAGTTATCCTCTTCATAGCCACAACGCAGTTTTATTTCTCGTTTCTAGTTGGAAGTAAACGTTCGGTGCACGTAGAGTCGTATCAGTGGCAGATAGGGCTTGAGAGAATATTGATCTTACATTTAGCTCCTTGTGGGTTCGACACTCCATACTTATCACTTTCACCTTTGGAAAGTGCTACGATGATTCCTTGCACTTGGGGATTATCACCGCGCGCGAGGGCGATGGTCGGAGGAGCTCCGGCGGAGGCGAGGCCAACGCCACCCGGGCTAGGGTTTGCGGCGACGGCGGCGGGGGTGTCGCGGCTATAGGGCGGGGTGAGCGGGGTGCCGGCGCGTGCTTCCATGGGGTGCGGGTCGCCCGGCGCGCGGGGGGCTTTGGAGGGGGAGAAGACAGAGTGCAGCGCGAGCGCTCGACTGTGCCGCGCACGGAAGCGGGCGCCGCAAATACACCGCGCGAGGTAGCGCTTCCTGCCGCGCGCCCAACTCCTTATAGTGTGCGCGCGGTTATTGCGCGCTTGCTGGAGCCAGCCGCCGGGTTACGCGCGCACTAAACTGGGTATATTTACGGCGCGGCCCCTGTTTAGCGCGCCTGTTGGAGATGCTCTTAGGACCTACCGGGTCGGTCTCCGCGTCGGTGGTAACACACTAACGCAGCGCATTACTGGTCAACGCTTTTCTGGATGTGATGTGCAGAGAACCATTCAACGGGGATCCATCAATCGACCTTGACAGCAGAGTTAGGTCGTCGCCTTGCTGTGGCGGCCACCCAAGTAATACCCAATTTTCTGTTCATGGATTTGCTACCGTCAATTTGCCCGAATAGGACAGACACCAATTTTCCATGTCTGTTTGGATCTAAGCTCTCTATTTCCTTTGGGTTTTTTATATAGGTTTCTTGTGCAACAATATTATAGATATTGTGTATCACTATCACCCGTGTCAATCTATCCCGTGATTCTAAGCAAAATAATCAGAATTTTAAACTGTTCTTTCTCTCTATCCCTCCACCAGGAAATACTTGTCAAAAAAATGAATAAAAATGAATGTATCTAGACTAAAATACATCTAGATATATTCATTTCTACGACAAGTATTTCCGGACAGAGGGAATATTATTCTTCATAATAATTGGTGTATGCATTGCGAAGGAAACACAAATTGCCTAGTGTTTTTCCACTCGAGATATGTTGACACTGATTACCAAAATCCACCTAAGGATGAAGATGCACTTTCAATATGTCCCTTTTTGGTAAGTAATGACAACATAAATCAAAGCTTTGCATATGATATAAAATATGAGTACGAGGTTTCGAGAAACATGTGATTTCGAGAAACATGTGATATACACGAGTTGCCCTTAAATTTGTGCATTATTAATTTTTTCTTTTGAAATGCAAATGCACAATCGCTTCGGTACATGAGAAACTTTTCTATGTCACATGGATCTACTTGATGTGCACAGAGAACAAATTTATTTTGATATGCTCTCCACAAATATGCAATCCAAGGAGAAACACATATTGCCAATAAACTAAAAAGATGTACTAAAGCATAAGAATGAACATAAATGCATGAAGTAACATAAATGCATAGGCAGGGCCGGGCCGGAAAAATCCGGGACCCTGTGCAAAACTAAAAAATGGGGCCCTATCTCACTAGAAAAAATGAACTAACGAGCAATTATAATGTGTGTGTATATACATATATCTTACAAAAAAATGTTATAATATATGATATAATATATTACATAATAATTGGGTATATAAAAAAAATCATACCTATTCAACTCCCGGTTGCGTGAAGCACCTGAAGAATGGAAGCCGTGAGATGGTGAGAGCACCCGAAGGATGGAACTGTCGTGGTCGCCGATTGATCAGACGATCCCGTTTCAATCGAGGAGTGGCCTGAAGGATTGTCACCGAATCGCCGATCGATCTTCCTGTAGGCAGCAGCCAGTAGCCGAAGCGGCGAAGCCCTGTAGCGATGGCGGCGACGCAATCGCTGTTTTGAATCACGATCGATCTAACCCCCGTCCAGAGGATCCCAATTTTTCACTTCTTTTTTTGATGAGTTTCTTTTTTCTTTTTCTGAGGGACTTTTTTTATGAGGTAAGACAATCCCCGTGGACAACCTACTAGAAAAGGTTGAGCAGGTGCACGTGGGATGGAGTCATCAAGAGCAGCGGCCTAGCAGCTTGCGTCGCAGACTCCAGAGGGCAGCGGCCCAGCGGTCAACGGCCTAGCAGAACAACATTTTATTTTGAAAAATACATAATAGGCCTATAAAAATTTGGGCCCCCAAATTTAAGGGCCTTGAGCGGGCCGCACACTTAGCACACCTGTGGGCCCGGCCCTGTGCATAGGTCATCGCATGAGACTTGGAGTTCCCAAGCCAACATGATCAAATAAAGTAGCAAGGCTCCTAACTCAACAAACACAACTATCTCAGCTCAGGTCTAGATCTCATGTGCTTTAGTTGGTAAATGTTGAGGGGCTCTCGAGGGCATAGTCATGTCTTGCAACATTGGTAGCATTGTCATTAGTAGTGCATGCAACATCTAGTTCCTCAATCTACATCTCC
>NC_041380.1:22602272-22606102 GCF_002162155.2 Triticum dicoccoides
TTGTTAAAACAAGGCCAAAAGAGGATCCCCCCTTCTATGGTGTGTCCCTGATCTCTTTTATATAGCACCGGGTATGGTGAAATCCATGGTTGAGCATGGACGTGCATGGGTATAAACCTATGGTTCCAATACATATTGTCCTAAGAAAAGAGACTTAAATAATGAAACTTGATAAACATATCTTTTTTTTTTGCCAAGTTTCCTCACGTGTTACCAATTTTTATATGCTTCTTAGAGTTTTAGGGTTCTGTGCTTAGGGCTTAGGGCTTTAGGGATTAGGGTTTAAGTTTTAGTTTGAAACCTGCTAAATTTATCGTTGTTTCTATCTAGCTTTAGTAGTTGAAACTTGCTCGACCACCCGATTTACCTCGCGGTCCGCAAAGTCGTTGGATTCCGCACATGGGCACATCAAGTTTTAAGTTTCAGTGTTTGAAACTTGCTATTTTGTCGTGTGCTCGTACCAAGTTTCAACAGGCTGAAACTTGGTGGATTTAGAAACTCATCAAAATATATTCAAAATGAATCTTATTTGAAAGCCTTCATCTTAAGCAACAGAAACCTTAAAACAAAATTTTAATTGAACTTATCATTCGAAATATATAGTAGATTGAAAATTAAATGTCAAAAGAAAAAGAATGGGAGGTGGGACGGGTGGAGCTGCAAAAAGTTGCAAAAAGCTACATGCAGGGGCCCATCCAAAATGATCAATGCTCTAATTTATGCACGAGACCTCCCGCGTGCATGGGAGAAAATCCACTCTCATGTTGTCGTTCCTGCTGTACGGTTTTCTGATATATCAGATGTGTATTCATATGGAAAGTCTGTAGCGCTTCTACTTGGTGAGATGTCTTGTATGCAGGCCTACAGGGGCTGACAAGCCGAAGATAATTTCCACTTATCATCGATAGTTGTCAACTTTCTTTCATCCGGAGCAAGACATCATTGGCTGCGAACAATGGGCAATAGTAGTTTAGACAAATGTTTCATCCGGAACAAAACAGGTGATACACATTGTTGCTTCCATATAGGTTGATTGAGCAGAATTTGGTAGTTACGGTTAGGCTCATGGAAGCTAAAGCTAATGCTACAGGCCCAACAGCATGGCCATGGATGGTGCACAAAAAGGCAAGGCGTAGATGACGTCGCCAGCTGCCATCTTGGTCTGTGAGTAGCATGCATAATGGCTGAATCGCAAACCAATGATGAGCGACAATTTAATCTTTTGGTTATGGGACTGGCAAAGGATATAAAAGTCATCGATCATAGTCGTGTCGACGGTGTTAATGGCAAACGCCAGCTCGTCAGCAGACCATGGCGATGGCGGGGATGATGACGATCGGCTCTCCATGACGATGAGACGGCGATAGAAAACCTGGCGATGTTGCTGTGGCCGGGAGGGACTCGATGGGTTTTCTTTCTACGTATAAGGTGCGTGTTCTTTTCCCTTGTATTTATGGGCGCACGTACGTGCTGATATTTGATGAATCCGGCTCCAACTAGTATTTGTTTTGGCCCAAACTCTAAAAAGTGCAGCTGTGCTGCTTAGTCGTCCCGAGCGCACACCCTTCCGTGTCGTCCGATCCAGATGGTACGTGCGCAGGTGTGTTTGCGGTCGGGGTCGCGTGTTTCAGGTGTCGTCCTGTTTGGCCGGCCACGCATCCCGCAACGACTAGTCCACCACTCCCCCATCCCCGCAGGCTACCGTTCCCAGTTCCACTCCCCCCCACCCCCGCAGAGAGGAACTGCTCTCCGGTTTCGAAACAGCCGTTCCTCTCTCTCCGGCGACGAATCCGGCGGTTTCGCAGTATCCGTTCCGCGTCTCCTCTATTCCACCCGTTGATTCCACTTGCCCGCAGAGCATTTCAGTGCAGGGGGCGGAGCAGTTGTTGCAGCGGCTACGTCTAGGTCGGGGCGGCGTCGGCGGTCGGGATCTCCAGGCGAGCGGTGGTCAAACTGGAGGTAGTAGGAAGGAGGGGGAGCGATGCTGTGATTGCTTGAGGAAGAGCAAAATCGACTGCAAAACGCAGGTAAATCATCGCCCCATTTCGTTCCCCAATCGACTGTCTAGTCCCTGTTCAAATCCCTGTTCGATTGGGGATGTTTTCCTACGGGAGTGGATGCGAAGATGCGCTAGAAATGACGGAGGGTGGAGGAGCTCAATTTACCTCTTCTCTCTGATTTACTCTGTTCCGGGGGCGATTGCTTGTTTCCAGGGGGCCAATTTTTCGTCCTTTTTACCTCTGGTGTTGTGTGAGATTCGGGAGAAATTTGAAGAGTGTGCGAGATCCTGGGGCTAGAAACTTGCGTTACGAGATCATGTCCCTATTTTACACGATGCCCTACATGATGTATAGCGTTTTTTTGCCAGGGGATGCTAGTTTGTTCTGGCAGTTAGAGATATATTAGATGGGTTATGAACACCAACTTTTGCCTGACATATACACTGCTCTTGCATAGGAGATGAACACCAACTTGCCAGCACATAGGTGCCTCATTGTTTTACATTTTTTAGTTCGCACGCAGTCGCAGTGTTGCCCCACCAGCTTTTGTTTTCTGCCTAACATCTACACTGCTCTTGCCTAGGAGATGAACACCAACTTGCCTGCACATTGTTGCTAATTGCCCATTTGTCTTGCCTGATTTTCACACTGCTAGTTTTTTCTTTTGCCTAGAAGATGAACACCAACTTGCCTAACATCTACACTGCTCTTGCCTAGGATATGAACACCAACTTGCATGCACACTGTTTGCTAATTGCCCTTTGTTTTCACTTATGCTTTGATCTTTTTGGAGAGGGCTTTTCATATGGTGAATATTGTATGTTGTCTAAAAGCATTTTTTTCGACCTATACAGATTGCTAGTTTTACACTGGAAGATAGATAGTTGGCTTGTCAAACTTTATCACGGGAGGGTAGTAATTGGAAGCCTGCTTAGCTCATTCATTTAAACGCCAATATTGGCATCCTTTAGCTAGCCACATGCGTGATATTTTCATGGTTTTTGCTTGGTAGATGCATGCGAACTTGCCTGCGCATTTTGTCACATAACACTGTTTTATACTTGTCCTTATTATCTTTGCAGCGAATAATGTCTGGGAGCAGTAGTAAGGGCATCGAGCAAGCCCCGCCTACAACCAACCTTGATGACGAGCCTTCTCATCTTATCATCAGTGATTCCCAACCAGATGTACACGGGCAGAAAAAATTTCTGAATTCTTTTTTTATATGTGGTGCATATACTGGTTAGCAGTCTCCATATGGTTTTTCATGTCCTGTTTTTTTATTGTTCGTTTCTTCCATTGTCTCTCCTGTAGGGTCGTAGTAATGCACCCATAATTGGTTACAAGTGTCGACGAGGGGCAAAAGGTATTATAACTCGTGGGACGCGGCCATCAGATATTGATAGCAATGAAGAGATATCTACAGATGCTGATAACGCTCCCGGAGTTGACAAAGATGTATGTCTCGACAAAGATCTTGAACATCGCACCAAGAAAGCAAAGCGCCAGAAGACTGCTAGAAACGAGGTAATGCACTGTTGCCTCACTTTTTGCAGTCACTTTTTTCTGCCTAACATCTACACTGCTCTTGCCTAGAAGATGAACACCAACTTGCCTGCACACAGTTGCTAATTGCCCTTCGTCTTCCCTGATTTTCACACTGCTATTTTTTTTCTTTTTGCCTAGAAGATGAACACCAACTTGCCTAACATCTACACTGCTCTTGCCTAGGATATGAACACCAACTTGCATGCACACTGTTTGCTAATTGCCCTTTACCTTGCCTGATTTTCACACTGCTATTTTTTTTTCTTTTTGCCTAGAAGATGA
>NC_041380.1:22606197-22630161 GCF_002162155.2 Triticum dicoccoides
CTTGCCTAACATCTACACTGCTCTTGCCTAGGATATGAACACCAACTTGCATGCACAATGTTTGCTAATTGCCCTTTACCTTGCCTGATTTTCACACTGCTATTTTTTTTCTTTTTGCCTAGAAGATCACCAACTTGCCTAACATCTACACTGCTCTTGCCTAGGATATGAACACCAACTTGCATGCACACTGTTTGCTAATTGCCCTTTACCTTGCCAACTAATTGTCTTTTTGAGTTGCCTAACCAATATATCTGTACATAAATCTATCCTGATGATTCTTCTAATGAACTTTTTCTGGTGTTCCTCTTTTCTCTCTTTAGGGTTTTAGGAATAGGGTATCGCCTGCAAGGCTGTACAAACTAAACCAGTCACTTGTTCCTCTTCAGAAGGGTGAGATCATAAATAAAGAGTTTGGGGGTTTGTTGGATATTGCGGCAACTAGTATGGATGCAGATCTCAGCCAATGTATTATGAAGCACTACGACCCTGAGATATCCCAAATTGTTATACCAGATAGGGGAAGATTCCTGTTGATGCAGCGAGTGTGCATCGAATTTGGGGATTGCCAAATAGGGGCAGGAAGGTCTGCTTTGAGAATCGTCCTGACATCACAAAGGCCATTTACAACATCTATAATATCACAACCAAGAACTCACCAACCTTCACAGCATGGTGCAAGATGATTGTAAATATGGATGGAGCTTACGATGACGATTTTCTTCGTGCTTGGTTAGCAGTTGCCTTTTCCTGCTTCCTTGCACCATCAACAAGTCTAAGCATCTCGCCAAAAAGCTTCCCTGCTGTCATGGATGTCAATGGTATAATAGAGATGAATGTTTGCCAGTTTGTTGTTGATCAGTTAAAGGCAGCATTTAAAGATGTGGGTACCAAGAAGAATGCTGTATGCTGCTGTGTTTTCCATCTCGTAGTAAGTGCATTAAACTCAAACGATTATCTCTCATTCTCAACACTATCCTCCATCTTGTTTGTTATATTTGCAAACTTGTATGTTTTCTGTCTTCAATGTCATCTTTTTCGTTTGTAGCTCTTGTACCTAGACTCGCTGGATGTGGATGAACCTATACCAAGTTCTACACCAAGAGTTTCGGTTTGGAATTCTGCTCTAATTGCAAAAGTTGTGAAGAAGGATAAGAAGGGCCCGGGTCAATATGGCAAACTGCGGGTATGTCTTTTTTATTAGGCCACATATGTCTTTTTAGTTGTCTTTTCTGTCTAAAGTGCAAGTCACAACATTTAACCAAAAAATAGGCAACTCATGTATTTAAGTCTGGCAAGTCTTGTCATCTTGGCAAGCAACTCTTTAGACAATTTTCCAAGAAGCACCCCACATTTTATGTTATGTACGGAGTATGTGTTTTATGATTCAACGGGAGGTGGTGGGTAACTGTCAATGTTCTTTTTATGGTAGTGATCGAGTTTAACTTGTAGTGCACATGCACATCATGTACTCATTGTTTTTTTTTGTGATGGCTCACATCAGTTGAAGACTGAGTTCTCCCGGTGTGCTGACGACAGCTTATTCGGAAGCATGGATCACATCACAAAATTTGTTGCAGCAAGATTACCCAACTCCTATGATAAAGAAGTAAGTCATTTTATCCCCTGGCATTTTTCTAACCATGTGTGCAGGCAATTTCTTACTTGAGAGTAGGCAACTCAATTTTTCAATTTTATTGTCATTTTAAATCTGCAAAAAGTCTGAATTTCTTATTCATGAACTGCTTTTATAGGCAACTTTGTTATAGTATGTTTGGATGTGCTAAGCTTCCCCTCAATTCTCACTGTTTTTTTGCAGAAACAAAAGAAGCTCTTAGTCATTGTCCATGAAATGTGCTCAGAAATTTCACACTCAGTTGGGAAGCTTGTTCATGCTTTTGGCAGGATTGATGAGAAGGAAACTGAGACAGACAGGGCAGAGCCTAGTAAAGTTGGAACAAGTAGGCAACATTCTAAGAAAAGAAGGGAACAACAGGTCAGTGATAGAGAAGAAGCGCTGTACCAGTCAGATACTGATGGTAGCGACGAAGGCGACATCGATTTCGAGGAATCAGATGATGATGCAGACAAAACTGCTAGCGACAGTGATGGAGACTCTGGCGATGAAGTCGGAAGCAAAGATGGCGGGTGCAACCCTAATGAAGGAAGAGTGGAACATGATCACGATGAGGTTCAACGAGATAATACAGATGAAAGTAATGATGCAGAAGAAGATGATGAAGAGAACGAAGATGAGGATAAGGAAGAGGATGGGAAGGGAGATGATGAGAATGATGATGATGACGACAATGACGATGATGATGTGGGTAAAGGTGGTAATAAGGATGAAGATAAGGAGGATGATGGAAAGGGTGGTGATAAGCCTAATGAATAGAACAGTGGAGGAAACAACAGCGGCCACAGTGATGGTGGTGGGGACGCTAGGTACGAGGATGGAGCAGCTGGCAGCTCGGACAGCGACGAAGAGCACACTATAGTTTCTGCTTCAAAAGAAGAAGGTTTTTGAAGCTAAAGTGTCTGATGAGTCTTACTCATTTAACATCAGAGACATTGTGATGATGGAGCGGGAAAATAATTCGCCAGAATTCCCACTGCTTGAAGTCAAGGATGTTTGTGATGGGCCATCTGGTGCATGGGAAGCGAAAAAGCTTTTTCAAGACCTTTTGGATGGATTAGAGATGAAGGAAGTGTGCACAATGAACTTTGAGGAATTATGCCCGAAAGCCACTCGCAAGAGAATAATGCAGGAAATAGGTGCAGAACATGTCTTGGAAAGCAAAGATAAGGTAGTTGTACAGAACCAACTACCACCTCTCCCACCCAAGAAGAAAAAGAATGTCAGCTTCATCCTGCAGCCAACAATAGTGACAGCTACAGTAGAGGAGCTGCAAGCAAGCCGGGTGAATATTAACTTGCAAGGCCAGAGTGCCAAACAAAGGATGCCAGCTATTAAGAAATCCAGACATTTACAGGAGCAAAAACAGGGAACTACTTCAGAAAACGAGGCAAGGTGTGTCATTGACAAGCCCCAGCTTCATGCGAACGGAATATCAAGCTCGACATTAGCATCTAATGGCCCAGGATGCAACAAGGTTGCAGTTTGTGGAGTACCAACAACGCCAGAGCAAGATGAGGCTGCGATCATGTATCCCAAATGCCAGGCAAATGTCAGATAGAGTGAGGCAATTCAAGCCAAGAAGGAAGCAATTTGCATGACCAATCAGGCAAATCCTTCAGAGAGGAACTTAAGCTACAAAAAAGAACCAACAGCCAATATGCCAGCAGAAATACCGGGGCGCACAACAAAAACAAGTGGTAGGCAACCATTAGTCGAGCTGAATGGTCAAGCAGAAATGGTTGAGCTAAATGGTCATCAGGGTGGCAAAGAGCAGAAGATGAAAGCACAATTACAAGAAATTTTTTGCCCCCTGCCATCTCCTCATGTTTCAGGTGAGGCAGTAAGCACCATTGACATCTCATTGAAAAGCAGCAATTCATGGTCACAAGGCAACTTTCCTGCAAACTCAGCTTCCATCATCGAGATTGCCCAAAAAGATAGCCCTCAAGCCAAGAGATTCAACATTTGCGATGGAAACAAAGAGAATTGTCCACCCATCCAATTCAAGGACAATACGAGAAATTCTCTAGAAGTAAACGTCTTGGAAATCAGTGAGCTCATAGCTAGGTGTGCACCTCCAAGGAATAAGTATGCAGAAAGCTCAAGCAACAAATCATCCAATTCCATTCGATTAGAGACTGATGGATTGCAGTTTCAGCAAACCAAAAGTTTAGGATCAGACAGCTTTGTTCATGAATACTGCCCAGCCCCATCATTTTCTCTTGGCATAGATGACTTTGTGCCAGAAACAGCAGTCGAGGCAGTTGTACGTGATGGGACAAGCATACTTGCAGACCCCGAGTTCATACAAATACTCGATGACAGTGAGGAGTGTGAACTTGGAGGCGTCAACGAAGCGTGTCAATTACCAAATCAAAGGTCCAATGAGAGTCTTGGAGTTCGTGCAGAGGGTAGCCGGTCGCCAACCGTGTTATCTACACCAGAAAAAACTGCTAAACAAATAGAAGATGGTTCAGGCAGCAAGAACTATACTAGCAGCAGTTCTGGAGAACCTGTCCCTAACAAATTTGAGAGGAGGATCATCAAACCATCACACTGCATCAGGTCACCATTTAGGGACTACAATGAGAAAAAAAGTTTCACTGCAAACCTGATGTCAATCGGTTATATTCATCGGTTATCTTACATGGGAGATTAAATGAAGAAGTTTCTCCAGATGTAGATACCAGGTACAATGTTTTGTCTAACTAAAATTTTTGTTTAAGTAACCTGTTTACTGTCATGCAGGCATATAATATATTATCATCAGACAAGTTCATAAAAAACAGTAGTAGGTGAATTAATGTACAGCAATAAGTTAGACATTGTGGTGGTGGGCAGAAAGTTCGTTATCAATAACACATTTTATCTTTTGGGGCACATGCCATCATGATGAACTTATCTTTCTGTTTTATCATCTTTTTTGCTGCAGCCCCAAGGTAATTGACTATGGTCGATACTATGTAACTATGAGGGAGCTGGCAAATGCGATGAAAAAGGAAGGATTCCTGTTGGACCATGTTGTTGAGATTGGCATACAGTCCATCGTGATGAACTTGCCACCAGATTCAAAGAAGGTGGTGATGCCACTAAGATTCTCAGTAAGAAAATGGCAGTTATATCAGTAATCAGGTCCTCCTTTTCTATTTTCATTTTTCCACCTTTTTCATGTTTTTTTCTTTTTGGTAGAAATGGTTGCAGAACATGGATATTGACAAGAAAGAGATGATTGTCAGATTCAGCAAATCCAACCGTTTGGACCGTAAAGATATGGTCAGACTTTTTTATCCTACTTTTTTGATATATGTGTTCTTTTTCGCACATGAGCAAATACACATAGAGTATGGTAGTAGTTGTTTAAGTAGAGAAACATTGACATGTTTTTTGGGACTCGCTTTAAGTAGCAACATAAGTTGCCACACAACACCCCCTTCTCCACCACCATGTGTTCTTTTTTCCAAGTTGCTTCCATGCAGCAAAAAGTTGCCTACAAACATGCAGGGAATTTTGCCTGATAATACAAGTATTTTTTTGCATGCAATTTTTTCACCACATGTGTTTAGTTCCTGACATTTTATACATACTTGTTTTCCTCCACATACAGATCATGTTCCCTGTCATAGAAAACATTGACGAAATGAAGCCAGTTACAGGGAATCATTACTGGGTTTTCAATGTGAATTTAAGGGACAGAAAGTTTGAGGTGCTTGATTCATGGAGGACTCTTGCCAACAAGTCCCTGGATGATTGCGCAAGGCGTATGGTTGCAAGTGTTCGAATTCTATGGGAGACTCATTACCCAAAATCTCATATTGGCATGGATGATTTTAAACTATTCAATATCGATGTACCGAAGCAAAACAATGAGTAAGTAACCATACCTCTCAAAACCGGTTGATATGTCATGTTCTTCTTCTTTTTTTAGGTCATCCAAGTGATAGTACATATATGTAATTAGGTAACTAAGAACATACTGTTTTCCATATTTTTTTGTCGTCTAGGTTTGACTACGGGGTTTATGCTCTTAAATTCACTAGTGGTTGGGAAGCAAGGGTTGTTCCAAGATTCACCCCAGACGACATCCCAAACATTAGGAAACAACTGGCAAGTAATTGGGTCGGCACTGATTGCAACAAGGCTCCCTGGAAAGACATCCTGAAGTTGAAATAGGCCAGTTCTTTGATCATGATTTTTTTATTTTTTTGTATGACTTAGTTGCTTGCATTTCTGCATATACATGCCTGAACACTAGACAAGAGTTTGCCTGCAAATTAATCCGCAGTCATGATAATTTTCAATGAATGTCTCCCATGATGGAAATTTGTTATCAATGTAAATTCTCCACACGAGAAAAGAACAGATAACAGGTAGTTGGTTTTGTATGACTTAGTTGCTTGCATTTCTGTATATACTTGCCTGAACACTACACAAGAGTTTGCCTGCAATTTAATCCGCAGTCATGATAATTTTCAATGAATTATCCCACGATGGATTTTTTTATCAATGTAAATTCGCCACATGCGAAAAGAACAGATAACAGATAGTTGCCTGAGTCATTCATACAACTTGCAAGAGATGCCAATACAAATTTGTTTGCAGAATAAGAACAAAGTAAAAAAAGAGCCGAAGCAGTAGAATTCAAATAGTGTTATTTGGTCTTCTCAATTTTTTTCCTCTTGGGTTTCGTCTTTGTCAGCACCGTTTCCACTCCTTCTTTACGTTCACACCAATCTTGTTTTGCATAGTGCAGAGTTGTGTTCAATAGAACCACAATAACTACACTTGTTCTTTCTCTTAGGGTGCAGCTCAAGTGCTGACTGGATCCTTTGGATCCTTTTCATTTTTGCTCTTCCTTTGGTTGTTGACTTTGGCGGGTCCCTAGGGATTGGTGGGTCAGCCATAGTAGGAGTAGGATATCCAAGGTTTTGTTCCATTGTAGAAGCTCCTGGTTGCATTCCAGCACCCTCGTGTAGAGGCTCAATTTGGAGAGGTGGTTGCGCATGTCTCCCAGGCAGTGCTGCAGAAGAAGACAACCATGCCCCTCCACTGTTTCGTTGCCCTTTCTGTTGTGATGTGGAGGAAGTAGAATGCTCTCCAATTCCAGCAGGCATTTGTTGAAGTCCTGATGGGGGCGGCGGGGCGCCCACCCTCGGTTGTACTGCTGGCCACCTGTTTTGTGCTGGGGGACCCCTGGCTAGTTGTGCTTCCCCTGTTGGTAGTTGTAGAGGCCACCAACCTGGTTGTGTATGCCCTCTGATTGTTTGTGCAGTCCCTCTCAGCTGTGCTGCAAACATTCCTGGTGGTGTAGGCACCACTGGCTGGGTTAGCGCTGTTGTGCTTTGGGGTGCAGATCCCATATTGGGGTGTGCAAGCACTCCAGAAGGATCAGCCATTTGGGCTGCTTTTCTTTGTTGTGGTACAGAAGTAGTGGGACGCTGCATAGAGTTAGCCGGTGGTTATGCAGCTGCAGCAGGAGGTGGTGGAGGGGCACTATTCATTGGAGAGGGTTGCCTTGTGGTGCAGAACCAGTACTCAGGGGTGGACCACCGGGGGGGGCACTAGGAACTGTTGTTGGCTTCTTTTTTCTCGACAAGTTCAAGTGTTTTATTTCTGTGCGAGCTGCCCGCATATGCTTCCTCACAATGTTGGAAGCAGCATCTGACAAATTTGCATGTCTAAGTTCTTTCTTGGACTGTGCTGGCAACTCATCGGGCTGACTGTCATTTGTAGGGGGTGCACTGGGTATTGCTTTAGGTGTCCATCTCCTCAGAATGTACTGTGCAGGTATTTCATCGATACCAAGGTAGGTGAAAACCTTCAAGATGTGGCAGCAGAGCATGTTGTCCCTGTCCATTTTGCAGCATTGGCATGTGTAGTCTCCAGCAGCAGGGTCTACTATCATGAAATAACTCCTAGAACCATACTTAGCAACCCATTTTTGTGATTTGTCGGGGTTGGTATTGTTGGGGTAAATCTCATACAAGTGACCCTCATGCGGCCGTACATTGTATCTCCCAGTCAACTTGAATTCTTTACGGAACTTCTCATACAAGTCCCTAGTATAGGCACCATACGCTTGCTTCTCAATGGGAAAAGATGACCACATTTCAGTGTCCAAATGTTCAGTCCGGTAGTCTCTTCCACCCTCCCGGACAAGTATGTGAGTCTGGATTTTTGAATATTTCTTGACGAAGTTGAGAATGGAATTGTGTGGGTTCACATATTGCTTAAGGACAGCGTTGAAACCCTCACTGTGTTGTGTTGACTGCAGGAATGGGAAGAATTGGTGTTTGAAGTAGCAAGGAACCCATGTTTCCCGGTATTTATATAGGTTCTCAAAGTGTGTGTTAGTCATAACCTCATACTTCAACATCAGAGCAGTCCATGCAGCCTCAAACTCATCCGGCGTCAAGCTGAAGTCAATACAGCTATTGAAATCTTCCGACAATCCAGGGTTTCGCCACAACAAGGCACCAAGCTTTTCTTGAGCCTTTTTCATTATATGCCAACGACAACAACGGTGGACACTTGTTGGGAACATCCTTTTAATTGACTGTGCCATCGCGATGTCTTGGTCAGTTATGATGTTAGTAGGTGCTAGACCATGCATTGCTTCAAGAAAGGTCCCAAACAGCCAATCAAAGCTTGTTGCCAATTCTTGCCTCACAAACCCGCATCCCAACATGAATGATTGTCCATGCCGATTAATCCCAATGAATGGTGCAAAGGGCATGTTATACATGTTAGTCATGTACGTGGTGTCAAATGAGATACAGTCGTGATATGCCTCTGCATAAGCCTTCCTTGCTGCACCGTCAACCCAGAAAATATTCTCCACCATGTCCTCCTCATCATACTTTATCTTGTAAAAGAAATCTGGGTCCTCTTTCTGCTGGTCTTTAAAGTAGGCAACTGTCTCAATCATATCACCTTCTTTCGTGGCATGCTTGTTCAATTCTGACTTCAAGTTTGAAATATGTTTAGTACCATAAGGAACAATCAGCTCTGTCCCATAGTAATCTGACATGATGTGCATCATACGACCTGCAAGCAAAAACGTAGTGGCTAGTTAGTTTAGTGCATTTGTATGTAGAGGTAGTTGGACAGTACCACAAGATCTTCAACAAACTAATACATTGTTTGCAAGTAACTAAAGGCATACAAGTTTAAATTGGTGGCGAATAAAAAAAGTAGTACCCATGGGTTTTAATTGGTGGCGAATAATAACTAACACACTGAAACCAAGGGACAAGGAAGTGTACTAGAGTCAACACTTGGTCAGGGCCTGAGCAAATTACACAGCAGGACAAGGCAAGTCCACGAGGAAACCAAAATCCCGCTTTTTTAATAATAAACCAGGCAAGTAGTTGCGTAGGGTATGAGCAACTCACGCAACAAGACAGGTGAAGTACAGGAAAAAACAAACAAATTTCCATCATTTTTCAGGCTTTAAATAATAATGCATACAAGTAGGGTGCAAGCAACTCACACAGAAACCAAGGCAATTGTAGGAAGAAAACAGATTTCCATCATTTTAAGGGTTTAAAAAACAATACATGCAAGCAGGTTTGTAGGGTTTGAGCAACTTACAGAGCATACAAAGGCAAATCACGGAACAAACCTAATTTTCCCATCTTTTTTTTGGTGTTAATCATAACACAAGGTGGTGTGTGAGCATCTCAAACCAAGGTCAGTCTTTGGAACAAAGTTAATTTTTCCACAATCAAGAGAAACCAAGAAGTACTTGCATAAGGTATGACCAACTAACACAGGAAGCCAATGATAGTTCATGATTTTTCCTAGTCATAGTTTAGGAAGGGAACCAAACCTGTTGTCAAGTTGCAATTATGGAGATGTGTGAGGAAAGCCCTTTCTTCTCGTTGTATCCCTTCGTGTGATCTCAGGTACTTAGTCAAATATGGTTTGTCAACCAACGGGTGGTTGTGCTCAGCAACAAAGTAAATGACCTCCCAACGGCTATCTAATAACTTCACCACCATCTTGGCTCTGCAACCTGTTTGCACTATTGTATCCCGCTTCCGCTTCTTGGTTTTCTTTTTTAGTTTGCTTTCATCATTAAGAAAGACAATTTCATCCTCTTCATCAATATTTTCACCTTGTTCTGCAATCTTGTCTAGGGCAGGAATTGTTTCTGCTCCTCCATCATTAACTTTAGGTTTGCAAAACTTATTGCATACAAATTGCTGCTTTATCAGCTCAGCAGTTTTAACAGACTACCTTGAAGTGTTCTTCTTGACAGAAAATCCAAGTTGCAAAGCATATGCGTTGTAGTGTTCTTTGGGGCCTCCACAGTGTCAAACCTCATTCCAACATATGGCTCCTTAGGCTGTGACCAAGCTTCATCATCGTTTTCACCTTCCAAGCCTACCAAACCATTTCCAATAGTGCCCCCAGTTTCATCTGCAGTCGCTATGACATCAATTGTGTGCGCATCCGTATCCGTTGCTTCTTCTCCAGGCACAGTTGCACCTCTCGTTGTCCACCCATTGTTAGTGGAGTGCTCAGCCCTGTCCACTGTGCCCGTCACAGGTGTTGCAACATTTTGTGTAAGCATAGGATTAGGAGACTGAGCACCACCGCGGGGGTTGTTGTGCTGTGTGCAGAATACATGTTCTCCAAGATTACTGCTGTCAGGATTTTGCATTTGAGGGTCAATTTCCGCTGGAAACTCAGTTAGGTCAATCATCTCCACCCTGCACACACCAAGTTGATGAAGCAAGTCAGGTGAATCAAGTAAGCATCCAAAACACAGAGTGTAGGCAAGAAAATTAATAAGAGAACAACATTTCAGCTTGATGCGATTTTCTTTTTTTACCAGAGCGTTTGCTAGAAAATACAGTAAGCATACATGCATGAAAAACCAAAGACAAGTTGCTTCTTTCTCTACACATGTTTTCATTTATCTGGGCACAATATATCAACAGTAGTTTCTTACAACATATGTATTTTTTTCGTGATGTAATTTCTTTGGTTTTCTAAATGTTCACAGGAGAGCAACAGTTCACCATGTGAAATCAAGGTTTTGGTGAAGCAAGGAGGATGGAGAAGATTATTTCTTCATCAAAGTGCATCTTTTTAGCTTTTGCGAAACTTGTGTCAACATGACTGATATCGAGAGTATATTGTTATATGTTCGATTTTTTAGGAGTAGCCAAGGGTGATGCACTCTTTGTGTTCAAATAAGTTTTTCAGTTGCTTTGTTTTGGGAGGAACAGAACATTTATCTTTTATGCACAAGACCGTTTTCATTTGCTATTTTCCTTTTTGTCTTTCCGTTTTCTATATGATCCTTCTTTGCAGAATCATTATTAGGCACTTAGTATGGTCATTCCAAAACAAACATACTTTTTCAGAATGCAACTGGAGCATCCTACTATTCATAACATGTCGATGTTTAAAGCAGGAAACAGTGTTCAACCGTTTTTCCTTGAAGGTAATATTCACTACTGGGAACTTTTTTTATTTCATTCATTTTTTTCTTGTTGTAGTAATATGCAGTATCTCGTATAAGTTGCTTAGGATACTCAGTAGATGCTGAAAAGCTGATGACAGTATCAGCAGTTTATTTCCTTGAAACCAACACAGTACTTATTTGCCTTATAAACTGTAGCATTTGCTTTAAAAGAACATAGCTTTTGTCTAAAGTAAGTAAGGTACTTGCTCAGAACAAGGGTGTTCACTAATGTTGCAGACCACCTAAAAGGTTTCATGAAACAAAGTTATCTTTGCCCTGCTTGTCAATCACAGTTTTTTCGTTGGTTGAAATAATATCACAATTTGCTCTCAAAATCAGCAGAAATTTGCTTAAAGATGTCTTTATAAATTCTAGGAATTGTTGGGATAAAAATAACCACAGTAGATCAACTGTAGTTACAGATTATACTCTTGAGACCAGCAGAGTTCTTTTTTGCCTTAAAAACCATAGGATTTGCTTAAAAGGAACATAGCTTTTGCCTAAAGTAAGTAAGGTAGTTGCTCAGGACCAGGTGGGTTTCATTAATGTTGGAGACCACATAAAAGGTTTCATGAAACAAAGCTATCCTAACTCTGTTTTGTCAATCACAGTTTTTCGTTGCTTGAAATAACATCACAATTTGCTCTCAAAATCAACAGAATTTGCTTAAAGATCTGTTTATAAATCCTAGGAATTCTTGGGATAAACATAAGGGCAAAAATAAGCACAGTAGATCAACAATACCTACAGTTTATCTTCTTGAAACCAACATAGTTCTTTTTTGCCTTAAAAACCATAGCATTTGCTTACAAGGAACATAGCTTTTGCCTAAAGTAAGTAATGTAGTTGCTCAGAACAAGGGTTTTCACTAATGTTGCAGACAAAGCTATCCTAGCCCTGTTTCTCAATCACAGTTTTTTCATTGCTTGAAATAACATCACAATTTGCTCTCAAAATCAACAGAATTTGCTCACAGAAGATCCTAAATCCTAGTAATTTTTGGGATAAAAATAACCGCACAAAGATCTATTTTTTTACTAGCACTCATAAAAAAGGAGTTGTAGCACAATTTAGATGAGTATATGTAGTCTTTTTCGTATAAACTTGAACAAAATAATCAAAAAATTACAGGAAGTATCAACAGGGACATGAGTAGGTACTTTTGGCAAATCCCAGGCAAATTATATGGAAGAGTTGGGCAAACCTGATCTCCCTGTGCGTCCTTGCTTTGTATTTTCTTTCAGTTTTTTGTCAATTTCCTTTGACTGGCACCCCTCCTATGTCGCCATTGCAGGGTGAGCCGAGGTATGTAGATCTGGGAACGAGGCTTGGGGGAGAAGAAGATGGGGATTCGGGGCTGGTTTGCTTAGGAGAAGGGAACGGCTGGGAGTCACGTGACGGGGGGACCAGGGGGAGTTGGCTTGTGGGGAGGGTGGGCATGCAATTCGCGTGATACAGTGCGGGCAGGTGGGTTTCCTTTTTTGTCAGGGGGGGACCAAATCCTTCCTTTTATGGCCGGCTGCCAGGGAATACTAGGGAGCACCCGGCCGCTCCCTAGCCGCTCCCTTGTTTTTTTACATTATTTTTTTCTTGGTTTGTTTAGCAAAAGTTGGATGTGTTAGATGCGTTTTTTATTTGACAGGATCGTCTGCATTATGCAAGTTGTCCTTTTACCTCCCTCACAAAAAAGTTGTCCTTTTATACTACCCTTAAATAGACTAGTCATCAACCCGTGCATCTGCACGGGCTAGAAGTAAACGTAATTATACTTCGTAGAAGTTTAGTATAACATTTTTCTTGCATTTTTGCATTCTTGGTTGACTGGAAAATATGTATAGAAAAATAAGCATTCTGGAAATTCTTAATATCAGGTAATAGTTTTCAATTTTTTTATCCTATATAGCAAATATGAATAATATTCCATCAATCCTTCATAATTAGGTGATAACTTGCATGCAATGAATTTGAAATATGTTGTGTCCGTTAAAGTGCCAGGTCATCAAGGTAAACCACCAACAACTAATTATCTTATATATATATATATATATATATATATATATATATATATATATATATATATATGGTAAATGCTTTAACCATCAAGTAATTTTCAAAACTGTTCTCTAGTTTTAACCAACACAGCACGATCGGATGAAGAATCAACCATATAAATATTTTCAGAAGTAGCTAACTAACAAAAGAGAACTATTACTACAATAACAATAAGTCAGCATCTCCAACACAAACGTTCAACATTGCATTATTGACATTAAGACATACATCCAAGGATCATTATTAAATTCATTTAACAATGGACACTATATATAAAAGATTGTATTGCATAACTACAGTGTCCCTTTTCTTGCGGGATTGCAATGTCAGATTTACTAAATATAAGAAATCTGTAATCTAGAAGCAATATAAATCAACATTAGATCTGAGGCTTTGACATGTAGTACTTCTCCCCCTTTTCCGAGGTAGAGATGACACGAAAACTCATCTGTTCCCAAGTACATCAAAGGAAACAATTATCTCCCTAATAATAATAAAGCACGGATTGACTTTGTCGGATTCACCGTCACAATACGCTTCTTCCCGTGATTTTACGCTTTCAGTTTGAATTTCAAAACATATGCGAGGTGGTACTAAATTTTGTTGGCTTCACCGTCGCCCACACGTCCCACCTCGATCGCTATGAGTTTTTTCGTCCGTCCCCCTGGCTGCTGTCTCCGTTGGCCTGGTTGTCGTCCCTAGGTGGGCCTGCTCCCTCCGAACCTCTGCCTCGCTAGCGCAGTTAATTTGTCCGTCCCTCTCGCGATACAGACCCTCTGTTGGAGTCGAACAGGAATCCCACGCCGCCTTCCCTAACCTCTTCCATAAATATCGGCTCAGGCAGAGAGAGGAGGGGATCCATGGAGGCAGGGGAGCATCCAAATTGTTGCGGGTCGAGGTGACACAAAGGCCAATGAAACCGATCACGCGGCCTTTCTCGTACAGTTGGGACCTGCTTGCTGATCGAGCTAACCTGATGACTTGCGCGGAATCGTGGCGCCACCGATCTGGCCGGCGTTGGGCGGCGGCTTTGCTAATCGAGCCCATCTATTGACATGCATGGGATTCATGGCCGATGTCGACGACGTTCGATCTGCTAGACGTGCTCCGGCAGTCTGGCGCCATCGATGTCATCGACGTCTGACTCGCCCGATGCGCTCCAGATTGTCTTCGCCAACCACAACCCACGGGGGTTAGACTCTAGAGGCCTGCACCTTCGCAATGTGCAGCCACGCGGCTTGCGGAGCCCCCTCCTCCTTTGTCCTCTCCCATCAAGCGCCGGCTCCCCCACCTCCATCTCGCGAGCCATCCCCGGCTCCTACCGACCCCGCAACTTCATCGCCGCTGCCGCCATGAATCAGCCAGTGCAGAAGAACACCCTCTACGTACGTACGCGGTAGCACCATCCTCCCTCACCAACCTCTTCTCCATCGCCGCTATCCTCGCTCGGTCGCTCGCCAGCTGTTCGACGAAATTCCTCTGCGAGATGCGCATGGTTCGCCCCCGGCTGCTCTCCTGATTGCTTCCCCGGCTGCGGAAGGACCTTGCCTTTTCTTGTTCACGTGCGATGGAAAACTAAGCCGAGCTACGTCCCTGGTTTCGTCATTGTAGGTGGACTGGCGGAGGAGGTGGACGAGAAGATCCTGCATGCGGCATTCGTGTTGTTCGGGGAGGTCAAGGACGTCAAGACGCCGCTCGACTAGGCCACACAGAAGCACCGCTCCTTCAGGTTCGTCACGTTCCTGGAGCGCGAGGACGCCGCCGCCGCCATGGTCAACATGGATGGCGCCGAGCTCTTTGGTTGCATCCTCACCGTGAACTACGTGTCTACGCCTTCCCCGAGGAAATCAAGGGAGTGGAGCAGGGATAGGCCGCGCTGCCAGGTATGTCCGGCGTCCCATGCTTCTCCTCAGTTCAACTACGTTACGCCCTGCTTTCGTGCTTGCCTGCCTGGTTGCTTGACACTAGGGTTAGGGCTGCCAAATGTTTTTCTTACGTGGTATGAAGTTGGAAGATTAAGGGCGAGGAATTTTTAGGACGCGATTAGACCAAGCCTAGACGTTGATATGGTGTTAATGTCTGTGAATTATGCTATTGTATTGTGGTTTGTCTTTATGTTCTCCTTATAAGGATTTTCTCCAGCTCAAATTCGTAGAAAAATGAATTGTCCGTGTACATTAAGTTTTTGTGCTGAGTCAAGGAGCAAAGTCAGCCACCGCCTCCCGGTCGTGCGAGAGTGTGGACGGGCTGACTGGGGATGAGACTTGGAGAACAAGAGCATGGGAAGCCAGGCCTTAGGAGCAAGGGCCGATGGGCGGCACGATGACCTCGACAGTGTAGCGGCGCATGCTGGTTCTACAGGTTACTCTCTCTCCCTTGCTCTCTCTGCCTCGATCCCAATCTTACCTCTACTCGCTGTACCATGCACATCATGAAGACCGACTGGTTATGGAGGTGACTGTCCCATCCATGACAAGCATAGAGCACGCACAAACTGAAACAGAGCACTGGTGTTAAGTTAGACCAGAGGAGCACACACACGGTCAGGTTTCAGGAACCACTGCTTCATATTTTTTCTTTTTTAACTGAGTGCTGGTTAAATAAGCACAACCCTCTTATTACATTTTAAGTTCAACTCCACACCAGCAATAACGGCTTGTAATGAGCTAGATTGGCTAAGACTAGACATTATGGATTTGGTAGTGTATATACTATATAATGGAAAATGGTAGCATAGTCTTTGTATGCTTCTTTTTTGAATCGACAACACTCTACAGTCTTGATGCTTAACTGTTGCTTTGAAATATTTGGATCGCATATTAAACTAGAGTTTCAGTGTTAAACACTAGACAACAAGGTCACTTTGCTGCAAGCTAACCGTTTACATGAGGCTTCAGCGATTTGGATTCTAGCTTTGATGTTTACATGAGACTATTTTCGAGTTTACCTGATCCAATATTTGCTGATTGTAGACTTGTAGCATGTGCCAATGAAGTCAGATGACGTTTCTCAATGGGAAATTTGGATGTTGTGTGTTATCTGTTGTTTCTTCATAGACACAGCTAAATTCCACATTATCTTCATTGTATAGCTAATCCTCTGCCCCTCTGTATTAAGCCTAGAATCTGAATATTTTGTACTTTGACAGTTTAGTATATACCATCTTCTTAGATTTCTTCTATTAACGTTAATAGAGTGTATAATTGTTTCCTAATCAGAATTAAGAACTGTTCCCAGCCAAAATAATTAAGCCCGTATGAAATACTTTAGTTGTACAACAACTGAATTGCATTATTTCTATTTTATACAGCAGCCAGGACCCAGATTAGTGATGTTTATATGTACAGAAAACCGTATCAGATTTTCATGACAATATGTATGATCTCTACTTGTAAAGACTGGTACTTTAAGCCTAGAGTGACCCTTTTGGAAAATATAAAGAAATTTTCAGCTTAGAATGACCCAACAATTTCCAGTTTACTTTTAAGCTTAGAATGACCCAATGAAGTGTACTTTGCATCATACAAAAGGAAATTGTTGTGTACTTGGTATGTACATGCAAAATATAACTAACACATACTCCCTCCGTTTCAAATTTTTTGTCTTAGATTTGTCTAAATACAGATGTATCAAGTAAACCACGTCTAAAGTTTGGATCTGTACATAATATTTTTGTCTACTGAGTCTGGTTATATTAACTTGGCCGGTGGTCGTTGCTTCCTGTTTTAGCTATTTGTACACCGATTTGAGTACACACAATTATTTCTGGCAATTATTCTACAGGGACAGATGAGGCCGCCAAAATCCCATGCCTCGCTCAATGTGTGAATGGCCCCTCAAGATAATTTGCACCAAGTACTTCAGGTCAGCCTACTTATGTTGTTTTAAGCACAATCATTCTATTTTAAATCAGTTGAAAATAAATTGATCTGAAATGCGTAATGCATCTTTTAGTCCTATAATTTTGGATGTCAGGCGGCTTTCTCGATCTTGGCCTTGAAGTTAGGATGATGTGCGACCGGCTTGAAAGGAGCTGGAGTGCTACCAAACAACCCGAAAGTCGGTGATGTCTCCGTAGTTCTTGTACACATATTGTCACTGGTTTCCATCACTTTTCTTTCCCATAAAGACACCAAATTCCATGGGCACCATGATGATCACTAGAAAATGACTATGTACATATTAAATCTACATGCAATTGATGCCCTGTTTAAACACAAAATCAAGGGTTTGGACTAATGTTTATTCAAAGCATTTATGTATTATTAAATATAAGTCATTGTTTTAAAATAAATTTACTGAACTAGACACACAAGAAGTTTTTTTTCTTCCGTTGCAACGCACGGGCCTTTTTGCTAGTATACATCTAAATAAATAAGAACACATGAACTGCGGGTGATAGATTATAGTATCTTTAGATATGTACATAGTTCAGGTATTCTTACAGCTCAAGCACTTCACGTACCTCACATGACTGAAAAAGCCTGTTGCCCCGCTTTATATACATTGCACCACACCAAAAAACATTCAGTTTGACCTAAAAGAAATGTGGGTTGACCTAAAAGAGACAGAAAAACAACAACATGTAGATTGTAGAACATACACTAATGTCTGTAATACAAAAGAATAATCATATTGGTCAAGTTACATAATAGCCTACACATCCATGTTTCGATGCACAATTTTTTTGGTTTTCGCTGGGAAAAATAGAATCAAGAATTAAATTTATTATAGTTGTTCCATGATGAAAAAAGGATTAAGCACAGGATTTCCTATTGATGTTTTGGGTCAAACTTAACAATATCTAAAACGTAAGTCCTAAATGTGCGATTCAGTAGTAGAAAAAGGGACTATTGTCCCGGTTGGTGAGGGCCTTTAGTCCCGGTTCACGAACCGGGATTAAAGGGTCGGTACTAATGCCCGGGCTCTTTAGTCCCGGTTCAATCCAGAACCGGAACAGATGGGCCTCCACGTGGCATGTCCGCTGAGCCCAGGCAGGAGGGCCTTTGGTCCCGGTTGGTGGCACCAACCGGGACCAATAGGCATCCACGCGTCAGCATTTCTGTGGCTGGGGTTTTTGTTTTTTTTTGAAAAGGGGGGGGTTTGGGGGTTTTGTGGTGTTAATTTAGGTGTTTCATATATTGTGTTAGCTAGCTAATTAATAGAGAGAAGTGTCCTCTCTTTTGTCCGTGCTTGGTCGACGCTACGTACTATACATACGTATCGAGAGGACTAGCTAGACACGCTAGCTAGCTAGTAAGCAAACGAAGGAAACAGAAGATCGTCATGAACATGTATGCATACAGAGAGAAGTGATATCGACCACCTCTCCTTCTCCGAGAGATTGGTCGAACAACAAGTTCTCGTATATCTATCCGACACTACCGGCTACATATATACAATAATTATCTTTTACAAATATAATCTCCTAACATACGGACGCGTGGTCCACATAGTATTCTTCGTCTTCAGCGATCACGTGGTCAAGAAAGAATGCTGCCAATTCCTCTTGAATTGCTCGTAGGCGATCTCGTGCTAGGAGTTCATCCCGCATCCGAAACATCTAATTTCAAGAAGGGGGTCAATACATATATATATGAATGAATGAAACTCAACGCAAATGATGGTAATAAAATAAAATTGTGAATATTGTTATTTACGCACTTCATATTGTTCGTCGGAGTAGCCCCGCTCACAGGTCGTGTGGCGAATGGACTCGCAAATGTAGTATCCACAGAAATCATTCCCTTGTTCCTGCCACAACCACTTTATAAGAAATAGAGGTCAATCAAACTGATAATTAGCAAGCATGCTAAATGGTATTGATAAAACTAGCGCTTGAATCACTAGGAGATGCCTGGAATATGCTACTATAGTACTTACTTTCGGGTGTCTAAACTGCAGCTTCTTCGGCAGTCCCGGAGCTTTTTTGGTGAATTTTCTCCAAGCCCTGCCATACAAAGAAAACAATTACTTGATATCAGAAATGAACAAAGTTGCTGATATGGTGGATAATGATCGATTTAACTTACTTCTCGAGCATTTCAGTCATGTCCGCATACTCCTTGGGATCTTTTCGTTTGGAGTCTAAGACAGTTACTACTCCCTTCTCAAGCTTAATCTGTAGGAGAATATAGTGGTAGCTGCGCACACATGCATAACTCATCAATATTACATTACTATAACCTGGATTAATAAGGGAAACCGAATATGCCACAAGACAGTAACACTCACTTGAAGTTGTAAGGAAAGAATATTATATCTTTGTGTTCATTTATTACCAACGATTGTAGCAAGTTGGCCTCGGTATTTTCGTCAAGAAATTCAACCTCAGTTTTATCTATGAGATATGTTTTAATGAACCCAATATCACCCTCTTGTCTTTTCTTCAATTCGGCGATCTTCAATCTGCATAATATAGTGAGGATAATTATAAATATATGCAATGAAAGAGCTGAGTTATATAGAGAGACTTAATGACAGAAGTAGTACTACTTACAGACAGTAGCAGGTGACCGTTGCTTTATCAAGGGCTAATTGATTGAAAAACTGATAGAACTCCTCAAATGGAATAGGCAACAGTTCAATTCCAAGAAGGTCATGCTCCTTTTTAACTCTCACATACAAAGTACTCCTCCCCTCAGACTCTCTGCAGGTTTTCATGTACCAATCATGCAATCTCCGCATCATCGTTGATAGAGAACTTTCATCTTTGACAAGAGGCTTCCCGTACTCGTATCTTTGTATCTGCACCTCCAAGAAATCCTAATGTACATCGTCGGGTAGGTAATCTGCAGGATTGCCATAACCGAGCACCATCCTCGGATCGACGATGTCGCTAGCAGGCACCTTGAGGGGGGGGGCATGATTGCTTCGCTTGTTCGCCGAGCTGGGCAATTTGTTTCCCAGCTCGTCGTTCTTTCATCCTTTGATCACTTTTAGTACTTCCCGACCTCTCCGCCTCGGCAAATGCCTTTCCAATAATGCGCTCATAGTTGCCTTTCGGCGGAGACTTGGGTGGTTTTGTCAGGGCAGCCAGAGTGCGCTTCACTTTCACATGATCTACCTTCTCCTCCGGAGGTGGATGTCTCTTTGCTTTCAACCCTTGAAACCATTCATCCGCTTCGGTCTGCGCGATCTTTGTCTTTTCCTCCTCGGACCTCTCGTACGGTAACTTCTCTGGAGTCTTCAGAGAAGGACGGAATCTGTATCTCCTCCCGCCTTTGGCTGTACTGCTAGACGCCGGCAGAGCAGACAGAGCGGATGTCTTCTTTCCTTGCTTACGAGGGGAGGAGAAGGACTACGACGCGCCGGAGCAGCCGGAGCGGCGGCGGGTCTCTTCCGCCCTTGCTGACGAGGCGGAGAAGGAGGAGGCTGGCTGCTAAGGCGTGCCGGCGCAGGCGGAGAAGGAGGCGGAGTGCCGCCATGCGCCGGAGAAGGAGCCGGCCGAGTGCCTTGATCGTCACTCGCTGGAGGAGGAGGCGGTGGAGGTGGCGGTGGAGGAGGCGGAGTGCCCTGACTCGCCGGAGGAGGAGGAGGAGGCGGAGGCGTCCAGTTCGGAAGGTTGATGAGATCCTTCTGCCATAGGCATGGAGTCTTCAGAGCAGAACCCAGCCGATACTCCCCTTCACCGGTAGGGTGGTCAAGCCGGAGGTCCTCAAATCCCTCCGTTATTTCATCCACCATCACCTTAGCATATCCTTCTGGAATCAGCCGGCAGTGAAAAGTTGAGTCGAGTTTAGTAGGATAAACAGAGCCAACAGCCGCCTTGACCTTCAAATTGCTCCATTCCGCCATAAGGTGGCAATTTTGAGACTCCGTGATAGCACCCACGGGATAGCTGGCAGGAGCCGCCAAGGCATGCTCCGGCTGAAGCAGCTCGGTGGAAGCCACACTGCTTCTCCGCTGAGATGGCGGGGTAGCTTGGGGGAAGCTTCGGCAGTTCGTTTGCTGCGATCTGCTTCTCGTTCCTCTAGCCCCATTACCATTTCGTGTAGCGCCTGCAGTTGGCTCTGCTCCAGTTTCTTCCTCGTCTCCTGGGTTTTGTAACCCCCTGCGTCCGGAAATCCAGCCTTCCATGAAACGGAGCCTGGCGTGCCTCGTGTCTGTCCAGGGTGCTCAGGGTTCCCGAGGGTCATTGTGAGCTCGTCCTTCTCCCTGTCTGGAACAAACGTCCCTTGCTGCACTGCTGCGATATATTGCTGAAGCCTCTTGACTGGTATGTCCAATTGTTTGTCCCTCCAAATGCACTTCCCTGTTACAGGGTCCAAGGTTCCGCCAGCCTCGAAGAACCAAGTCCGGCAACGGTCTGGCCAGTTCATTGTCTCTGGTTCGATCCCTTTATCAAGCAGATCATTCTCAGCCTTGGCCCACTTAGGCCGGGCTACGAGGTAGCCACCTGACCCCGTGCGATGGTGAAGCTTCTTCTTCGCAGCAATTTTCTTGTTTGTCGCCGACATCTTTTTACTCTTTTCCGATGTCTTGTGGGCCACAAATGCGGGCCAGTCATCTCTGATCTTCTCATATTTGCCCATGAATTCTGGTGTCTCATTTTTATCGACATACCTATTCAGGTCTTTCTTCCAATTCCTGAATAGGTCTGGCATCTTCTTAAGAGCAAAAGACTTGATTAATGGCTCTATAACTGGCTTCTCCGGATCATCCTCTGGCGGTAGGGTGAAATTTGACTTCAGCTCAGTCCAAAGATCATTTTTCTGCATATCATTGACATAAGACACCTCAGGGTCTTCGTTCTTAGGCTTATACCATTGGTGGATGCTAATCGGGATCTTGTCCCTAACTAGAACCCCGCACTGAGCAACAAATGCCTTCTTTGTCCGGTAGGGTTCAATCGGTTGGCCGTCGCGCACGATTTCTATGATCTCAAACTTTTCATCCGAGCTCAACTTTTTCTTCGGGCCTCGTCTCTTTACCGAAGTTGCTCGATCCGGAAGGCTAGAAAAAAGAACAAAGACGAGAGTTAATTAATATGTGTACATACCAAAACAATGAATGCATCAATGAGCTAGTCAGCACAGGCTTAACTAATATATATACCTGGCCGGACTCGGTTTGGTGATCACCGGAGCCGTCCTCATGGTCTACTTCTTCACCCTCTCCTTCTTGCACCGGCATTGGGTCCCTGGAGCCATGTAAATCATAGCCAGCTGCTTCTTCACCCTCTCCTTCCAGACCATCGTTGTCATTGAGAAACATCAACGAGCAGACGGCATCACTTCCTTCTGCGATTATGTCCCTCAACAACGCTTCTTGTGCTTCGTCTCGGGGCGGGGTGTCCATAGTTTCTACAAATATTTACAACATGGTAATTATTATTCAAACATGACAGATATGGATATATTAGTGGCAAACACCGACGGCCAAATGTATCTCACACCGACGATACTTTCTATTTAATTAGGGTTTCCTCTATCGCTCGACGACCCTCGACGACCCTCGTTCCCGATAAAAAACTCCTCTATTCTTTTATCTCCTCTTTTTTTTCTTCCTCTTCTTTTTTTTATCAAGGGGTCGAGGATCACCGAGGGGTCGAGGGTCAAGGGGTCAAGGATCGCCGAGCGGTAGAGGGTCAAGGGGTCGAGGATCGCCGAGGGGTCGGGAGGTTGCCTAGTGTCAAAGGATTCAACAAAACCATGTCTTCATCATTAGGCGAAAGTAACAGGTCCATGATGGTATGAAGCTCTCCAAAGTTATTTTGGAACGGAGTCCCATATAGGATAATTTGCTTTTTGGTACAAAGTTCAGCAAGAACCTTCTGAATATCTTTATTTGGAAGGCCTTTGCTGAAATTCGTACAAAAAGGCAAATTATCCTATCCGGGACTCAATTCCAGAATAACTTTGGAGGACTTCGTACCATCATGCCCTGGTTACTTCCGGCTAATGATGAAGCCATGGATTTCTTCAATACTTTGACACTAGGAAACCTCTATCGACCCCTGGAACCCTCGACGACCCTGGAACCCTCGACCCCTAGACGACCCTGGAACCCTCGACCCTCGATCCCTCGACCCTATAGAACCCTCGAACACTCGACCCTGAAACCCTCGACCCATGACCCCTTAACGACCCTCGACCCTCTACCCTAGTTCCCGACCCTCGACCCCTCGGCAATCCTCGACACCCTCGTTCCCGATAAAAATTAAGAAGAAGAAGAAGAAGAAGCAGAAAAAAGAGGAGAAGAAGAAAGGAATAGCTAGAGGAGAAGATCGAAGAAAAAAAAGAAGAAAAAAAAGAGGAGAAGAAGAAAGGAATAGTGGAGAAGAAGAGAAAATAGAACATTCTATTTTCTCTTCCTCTCCACTATTCCTTTCTTCTTCTACTCTCTTTTTCTTCTTTTTTCTTCTTCTTACTTATTTCTCCTCTTCTTTTCCTCTCCTCTTCTTCTTTCTTTCCTCTTCTTATTTTCTTCTTTCCTATCCTTCTTTTTCTAAAATTGTAACTTTTGCATATATAAAACTTTTCTAAAATTGTAACTTTCTATATATGAACAAAAAACTTTCTATGAACCAAAAAACATTTTTAACATATATATTTAGCAAATTCCAGCCACATACATCACATACACATATACATTATAGCCACATACACATATACATCACATATGAACAAAAAAATAAACTAATAAAAATAAAAAAACATATTGCAACATATGAACAAAAACATATAGCCACATACATACACATACATTATATATATATATATGAAAAAAATTAAACTAAAAAAAAACAGGGGCGGCAGCGGTGGCGCCGGCGGGGCAGGGCAAGGCAGGGCAGGGG
>NC_041380.1:22630824-22631954 GCF_002162155.2 Triticum dicoccoides
TGGCGCAGGGGCGCGGCCGGCGACGGCATGGGCTCGAGGGCGGCGGACGGTGTCGGCGTGGGCTCGGGGGCACGGGCGACGGCGACGGCGGCGGGGCAGCCTGGCGGCGTCGAGGAGGTCGGCGTCGTCGGGGGCAACTGGCGATGAAATTCTGAATTTTTGCAAAGTGTTTGCTTATATAGAAAAGGCCTTGGTCCCGGTTCGTGGCACAAACCGGGACTAATGCCCCCCTTTAGTCCCGGTTGTTGCCGCCAACCGGGACCAAAGGCCAATTTTCAGCAGCCCAAAGGGCGGGAAGCGCCGGCCTTTGGTCCCGGTTGGTGGCACCAACCGGCACTAAAGGGGGCATTGGTCCCGGTTCGCACGAACCGAGACCAATGCCCCCTTTAGTCCCGGTTGGAGCCACCAACCGGGACCAAAGGCCTTCTGCTGCCCCGCGCCCAAAGTTTAGTCCCACCTCGCTAGTTGAGGGAGCCGCACCTGTTTATAAGGTGCGGTGCGGCTTCCCTCTCGAGCTCCTCTCTAAAGCAGGCTTTCGGGCCTAATTCTGCAATCTGTGCCTGTGGGCCTACTGGGCCTTCCGCGGGCCTGAATCCTGGCCCATGGTAGGGTTTCTAGTCGTATTCAGGCCGTGGGGGCCCAGTAGGTGGCACTTTTTTTTGCTTTATTTTTATTTCTTTTTTCTTTTCGTTTTAGAAAAAAATATAAACTTTCTGTTAGTGCCATTAGTTTTAAAATTTGAAAACACTTTTTTGTTTTCTTTGTTGCTTTATTTATTTTATTTTGTTTCTACTTACAACAAAATACTTACTGGTGCTATATTTTTTTCAAGTTTTTTTGTGTTGTTTTCTGCATTATTTATTTTCTTTTTGTTTTTCTTTTTATTTTTTATTTCTTTTTGCTTTTAGGTCAGAAAAATTATAAACTTTCTGTTAGTGCTTTTAGTTTTAGAAAAAATATAAGTTTTCTCTTAGTGCCATTAGTTTTAAAATTTGAAAACACTTTTTTTGTTTTCTATGTTGCTTTATTTATTTTATTTTGTTTCTACTTACAACAAAATACTTATTGTTGCTATTTTTATTTTTTTTCAAGTTTTTTTGTTTTGTTTTCTGCATTATCTATTTTCTTTT
>NC_041380.1:22632392-22638404 GCF_002162155.2 Triticum dicoccoides
TTTAATTCTTTTTGCTTTTAGGTCAGCAAAATTCTAAACTTTCTGTTAGTGCTTTTAGTTTTAGAAAAAAATATAAACTTTCTGTTAGTGCCATTAGTTGTAAAATTTGAAAACATTTTTTTGTTTTCTGTGTTGCTTTATTTATTTTATTTTGTTTCTACTTACAACAAAATACTTATTGTTGCTATTTTTATTTTTTTTTCATGTTTTTTTTGTTTTCTGCATTATTTTTTTTCTTTTGTTTTTTTGCTTTATTTTTTAATTCTTTTTGCTTTTAGGTCAGCGGACACCGCTATTTTGGTTGGTGCTCTTTTCATCTTGGTCAAACGTGTAAATGTAATCCTATTTATCTCGTATCCTTTCCAAATCATTACAGTCAAAGATGGTCCCCTGGACAACAAGTACAGCTCATCACAAACAGTGCTGTCACCTCTGAGACGTTTTTCCAACCAACTGCTGAAAGTCCTGATGTGTTCACATGTAATCCAGTCGTCGCACTCCTCCGGGTGTTTGGAGCGTAGACTGTTCTTGTGTTCATCGACATACGGGGTCACCAAGGTAGAGTTGTGTAGAACTGTGTAGTGTGCTTGAGACCAAGAATATCCGTCCCTGCATATTATTGAGTCCCTTCCAAGGGTGCCTTTTCCAGTCAGTCTCTCCTCATACCGCGATTTAGGGAGACCTATCTTCTTAAGGCCAGGAATGAATTCAACACAAAACCCGATGACATCCTCTGTTTGATGGCCCATGGAGATGCTTCCTTCTGGCCTAGCACGGTTACAAACATATTTCTTTAGGACTCCCATGAACCTCTCAAAGGGGTACATATTGTGTAGAAATACGGGCCCCATAATGACAATCTTGTCGACTAGATGAACTAGGACGTGCGTCATGATATTGAAGAAGGATGGTGAGAACACCAGCTCGAAACTGACAAGACATTTCGCCACATCACTCCTTAACGTTGGTACGATTTCTGGATCGATCACCTTCTGAGATATTGCATTGAGGAATGCACATAGCTTCACAATGGCTAACCGGACGTTTTTCGGTAGAAGCCCCCTCAATGCAACCGGAAGCAGTTGAGTCATAATCACGTGGCAGTCATGAGACTTTAGGTTCTGGAACTTTTTCTCTGGCATATTTATTATTCCCTTTATATTCGACGAGAAGCCAGTCGGGACCTTCATACTGAGCAGGCATTGAAAGAAGATTTCTTTCTCTTCTTTCGTAAGAGCGTAGCTGGCAGGACCTTCATACTGCTTCGGAGGCATGCCCTCTTTGTCGTGCAAGCGTTGCAGGACCTCCCGTGCCTCAGGTGTATCTTTTGTCTTCCCATACACGCCCAAGAAGCCTAGCAGGTTCACGCAAAGGTTCTTCGTCACGTGCATCACGTCGATCAAAGAGCGGACCTCTAGGTCTTTCCAGTAGGGTAGGTCCCAAAATATAGATTTCTTCTTCCACATGGGTGCGTGATTCTCAGCGTCATTCGGAACAGCTAGTCCGCCGGGACCCTTTCCAAAGATTACGTGTACATCATTGACCATAGCAAGTACGTGATCACCGGTACGCATGGCGGGCTTCTTCTGGTGATCTGCCTCGCCTTTGAAATGCTTCCCTTTCTTTCGACATTGATGGTTGGTCGGAAGAAATCGACGATGGCCCAGGTACACATTCTTCCTGCAGCTTCCCAGGTATATACTATCGGTGTCAAGTAAACAGTGCGTGCATGCGTGGTATCCCTTGTTTGTCTGTCCTGAAAGGTTACTGAGAGCGGGCCAATCCTTGATGGTCATGAACAGCAACGCCTTTAGGTCAAATTCCTCCTTTTTGTGCTCATCCCACGTACGTACACCGTTTCCATTGCACAGCTGTAAAAGTTCTTCAACTAATGGCCTTAGGTACACATCAATGTCGTTGCCGGGTTGCTTAGGGCCTTGGATGAGAACTGGCATCATAATGAACTTCCGCTTCATGCACATCCAAGGAGGAAGGTTATACATACATAGAGTCACGGGCCAGGTGCTGTGATTGCTGCTCTGCTCCCCGAAAGGATTAATGCCATCCGCGCTTAAAGCAAACCATACGTTCCTTGATTCCTTTGCAAACTCATCCCAGTACTTTCTCTCGATTTTTTCCACTGCGACCCGTCAGCGGGTGCTCTCAACTTCCCGTCTTTCTTACGGTCCTCACTGTGCCATCGCATCAACTTGGCATGTTCTCCGTTTCTGAACTGACGTTTCAACCGTGGTATTATAGGAGCATACCACATCACCTTTGCAGGAACCCTCTTCCTGGGAGGCTCGCCGTCAACATCACCAGGGTCATCTCGTCTGATCTTATACCGCACTGCACCGCATACCGGGCATGCGTTCAGATCCTTGTAGGCACCGCGGTAGAGGATGCAGTCATTAGGGCATGCATGTATCTTCTCCATCTCCAATCCTAGAGGGCATACGACCTTCTTTGCTGCATATGTACTATCGGGCAATTCGTTATCCTTTGGAAGCTTCTTCTTCATTATTTTCAGTAGCTTCTCAAATCCTTTATCAGGCACAGCATTCTCTGCCTTCCACGGCAGCAATTCGAGTATGGTACCGAGCTTTGTGTTGCCATCTTCGCAATTGGGGCACAACCCTTTTTTGTGATCCTCTAACATGCGATCGAACTTCAGCTTCTCCTTTTGACTTTCGCATTGCGTCCTTGCATCGACAATGACCCGGCGGAGATCACCATCATCGGGCACATCGTCTGGTTCCTCTTGATCTTCAGCAGCTTTGCCCGTTGCAGCACCATCACGCACATCGTCCGGTGCATCTTGATGTTCAGTAGCATCACCGTATTCAGGGGGCACATAGTTGTCATCGTACTCTTCTTCTTCGCCGTCTTCCATCATAACCCCTATTTCTCCGTGCCTCGTCCAAACATTATAGTGTGGCATGAAACCCTTGTAAAGCAGGTGGGTGTGAAGGATTTTCCGGTCAGAGTAAGACTTCGTATTCCCACATATAGGGCATGGACAACACATAACACCATTCTGTTTGTTTGCCTCAGCCACTTCGAGAAAATCATGCACGCCCTTAATGTACTCGGAGGTGTGTCTGTCACAGTACATCCATTGCCGGTTCATCTGCGTGCATTATATATAATTAAGTGTGTCAAAAATCATTACAGAACATCATGAATAGATAATTAAGTGACCAAATTAATAGAAGTTCATCATCACATAAAAACCAAAGTACGTACATAGTTCTCATCTAACAACATAAAGCTCTGCAGAGCATCTAAATTAATTAAACCATACATTGAAACTATGTAAAACATTTCAATGCGAAAACAAATGCGATCATAATCGCAACTGTGACGCCCCCGATTCAATCGTACACTAATCATGCACGCAAATGTGTACGATCAAGATCAGGGACTCACGGGAAGATATCACAACACAACTCTACAAATAAAATAAGTCATACAAGCATCATAATACAAGCCAGTGGCCTCGAGGGCTCGAATACAAGTGCTTGATCATAGACGAGTCAGCAGAAGCAACAATATCTAAGTACAGACATAAGTTAAACAAGTTTGCCTTAAGAAGGATAGCACAAACTGGGATACAGATCGAAAGAGGCGCAGGCCTCCTGCCTGGGATCCTCCTAAACTACTCCTGGTCGTCGTCAGCGGGCTGCACGTAGTAGTAGGCACCTCCGGTGTAGTAGGGGTCATCGTCGACGGTGGCGTCTGGCTCCTGGACTCCAGCATCTGGTTGCGACAACCAGAAAGAAAGGGAAGGGGAAAAAGGGGGGGAGAAAGCAACCGTGAGTACTCATCCAAAGTACTCGCAAGCAAGGAACTACACTACATATGCATGGGTATATGTGTAAGGAGGCCATATCAGTGGACTGAACTGCAGAATGCCAGAATAAGAGGGGGATAACTAATCCTGTCGAAGACTACGCTTCTCGCAGCCACCGTCTTGCATCCAGTAGAAGAGAGTAGATTGAAGTCCTCCAAGTAGCATCTCCAAATAGCATCTCATAGCATAATCCTACCCGGCGATCCCCTCCTCATATCCCTGAGGTAGAGCGACCACCGGTTGTATCTGGCACTTGGAAGGGTGTGTTTTATTAAGTAACCGGTTCTAGTTGTCATAAGGTCAAGGTACAACTCCAAGTCGTCCTGTTACCGAAGATCACGGCTATTCGAATAGATTAACTTCCCTGCAGGGGTGCACCACATAACCCAACACGCTTGATCCCATTTGGCCGGACACACTTTCCTGGGTCATGCCCGGCCGCGGAAGATCAACACGTCGCAGCCCCACCTAGGCAAAACAGAGAGGCCAGCACGCCGGTCTAAACCTAAGCGCACAGGGGTCTGGGCCCATCGCCCATAGCACACCTGCACGTTGCGAGGGCGGCCGGAAGCAGAACTAGCCCCCTTAATACAAGAGCAGGCTTACGTTCCAATCCGGCGCGCGCCGCTCCGTCGCTGACGTCTGAAGTGCTTCGGCTGATACCACGACGTCGGGATACCCATAACTACTCCCGCGTAGATGGTTAGTGCGTATAGGTATCCGACTGATAAGCTCGTAGCCGACTCAGATCAAATACCAAGATCTCGTTAAGCGTGTTAAGTATCCGCGAACGCCGAACAAGGCCAGGCCCACCTGTCTCCTAGGTGGTCTCAACCTGCCCTGTCGCTCTGCCACAAAGTAACAGTCGGGGGCCATCGGGAACCCAGGCCCACCTCTACCGGGATGGAGCCACCTGTCCTTTCAGCACCCTCGTCAGAATCACTTGCGGGTACTCAATGAGCTGACCCGACTTTAGTCACCATCTGTATAGTATGTATGTATGTATAGTATATACCCGTGATCACCTCCCAAGTGATCACGGCCCGATAGTATAGCATGGCAGACGGACAAGAGTGTAGGGTCACTGATGGAACACTAGCATCCTATACTAAGCATTTAGGATTGCGGGTAAGGTATCAATGACTGTAGCAGCAATGACAGGCTATGCATCAGAATAGGATTAACGGAAAGCAGTAACATGCTACACTACTCTAATGCAAGCAGTATAGAGAAGAGTAGGCGATATCTGGTGATCAAAGGGGGGGCTTGCCTGGTTGCTCTGGCAAGAAGGAGGGGTCGTCAACTCCGTAGTCGAACTGGTCAGCAGCAGCGTCGGTCTCGTAGTCTACCGGAGAGAAGAGGGGGAAGAAATAATGAATACAGAGCAAACAAAGCATCACAAAATATAACAAGGCAATACGCGGTGTTCGGTGTGCCCTAACGCGGTAGTAGGTGATACCGGTGATGGGGGGAAAACATCCGGGAAAGTATTCCCGGGGTTCCGTGTTTCCGGGCAGAGGAGCCGGAGGGGGAAAGTTGCGAGTTCGATAGGTTAGGGGTGTGTGGCGGACGAACGGACAG
Organism: Triticum dicoccoides; assembly: GCF_002162155.2. Lineage (NCBI taxonomy): Eukaryota > Viridiplantae > Streptophyta > Magnoliopsida > Poales > Poaceae > Triticum > Triticum dicoccoides. The sequence continues at coordinate 22,637,827 of NC_041380.1, forward strand.
CGTATCCGGATTCGTCTCGTCCTTCTGAGCAACTTTCATGTATAAAGTATTTTCATCCGAGTTACGGATTAAAAGATATGATTTTCTAAAGATTTAAATCATTTTCTGATTTTAATTAATTATTTAAATTAACATTATCCAGAATAGTGTTTGCTGACGTCAGCATGACGTCAGCATGGCGTCAGCAGTCAACAGGGGTGTTGACTGGTCAATCTGACGTGTGGGACCCACTGGTCATAGACTGTTTAGGCTAATCACTGTTTAACTAATCTAACTACTGTTTAATTAAACGAATTAGTTAATTAGGTTAATCTAATTATGATTAATTAACTTAATTAACTCCTCAATTAATTAATTAATTTAATTATTATTATTTATTTAATTATTTTTATTATTTATCTATATTTTTTTTAATTCCTAATTCCTTTTTTTAAATAAAACGGTTTGGGCCGTGGGGCCACCCGGTCAGTGACCCAGGGGGCATAACGGGCGCGCGGGCGTGCGGGCGCTGGCGCCCAGCCCGAACGGGCGCACACCCAGGGGCGGCCAGATCCGGCGCGGCACCGGGCGGGGACGCA
>NC_041380.1:22639054-22646405 GCF_002162155.2 Triticum dicoccoides
GTAGTGGGGGATCTGGGGGTTAGGGTTTCGGGGCGTGGGGGTTATGGGGGTGGCCGACTGGGCCTGGGGTCGGCCCAGTTGGGCCAGGGTCCAGGGGGGGTTTCTCTTCCTTTTTTTTGTATTGTTTTCTGTTTTCTTTTTATTTATTTTCTTTTCTGTTTTTATTTATTTATAAACACTTAGGCATTTTATAAAATTGTGAACCTTACACCATAATTATCTTTGTAATATTTGGCAACCACCGAACATTTTTGTTTTAATTTTTGAAAACTTTTATTGTTTTCTTTTATTTAAATTTTGAATTTGTTTCGGTTCTGAACTATCGAGAGTTTATCACAGTAACCGTGGTGACGTGGCATCATTAGCGGGGAATCACTGTAGCTTAATTATCCGGGCGTCACAATTCTCCTCCACTACAAGAAATCTCGTCCCGAGATTTAGGATCGGCTATAAGGGGGAAGGGGTCTGGTTACGAAATTTTAACGATTCTTCTCGATCACAGTAGCTCTTCTCGAAGAGGTCGACCCATTACATTGATGTCTTCAGTCCTCTCCTTCAGGTCATCATGATGAAGTTTGTCGTCCTTTCTTCGGGGTTCCATCGTACTTACGAAAGGATAAAGGGTGGGTATTCCGAGAGAATGGACCTCTGCAGGTTTGACTATCTGGTCGATAACATCGGGGAGGGTGGACGAAGTAACTCTCGAATTGAAACTTAAGAAAAATATCAAGAGCAGAGTAAGGAGGTATCCTGGGAAGTTTCGAGCGGGCAGGCAATCGTTCGATGTCTGATATGTGGCGTGAAAGGGGTTCGAAGCCACGAGAATAAGTATTTGTCTGATACCAGATTGAAGGTGGCTCATGAATTACATACAAGGCCACGCGCGAGGAACAACCTTGGGTACAGGGGGGTACAGGAGAGTCAGGTTTCGATCCTGTGGAACTGTGGGTTATGGGCCCACCATGTGGATTAAAAGTAGGAAGGACTGTGACATCTTGCACGATCATGTAAGCAAGGCATGCCAGAGGATAGTCTGTCGGTTATGTCGGCAACAACATCGGTACCAAGGGCGAGGGACGAAGAGAACCATTTTCCTGCTCGTTGAACGAGGCGGGCCAATAGGCAAGGTTCTCGTCCATCGGTGGCTACCGAAATGTCATCAACAATAGTAACAGGGTCTTACTGATACGGTCGTACACCAAGGTGTTTACATAAGCAGAAGAATATTACTGCTTAGATCATATAGACCTCAAGAAAGGTTAAACCAAACAATGGAAAGGACATATGATTATCAGATTAATCAGGCGATGGAAAGGAAAAATGTGTCTTAGTCACATAATTCAGGGATATATCCTTCCCAAGGATAAGCAGAGCATGGTATCCGTGGCAGGATATCATGTAGAAAACCCTTTAGGTAAGGGGAGAGAAATTTCATGACACTACCCATACAAAGGTGTTTGGATAATTGATAAGGAAAATTTAGCATTTGCTTTAAATGTTCTTGTTGAAAATCGGAGTATCACAGACATGCTTCGAGATAGCATTGACATGGTCTTCAAGCAAAGGTCGGACTTGGATATACAAAGGATTCACCAGGAACAACTTATAGAATAAGCATTACAATTTCCTTATGGAAGAATGGAAAACCTTGCTGGAAAGGAAACTTTAACACTAGGTCCTCCGACCAGGTGTGCTAGGCATGACATCACCTTACCGATATATAAGGACCAATGTTATAACTCTTGGGAAAAATGTTCCAACCATCATATCTGACCGAGATTCAGATCCGATCGGTGTTAGGATACCTCAGACTCAGGATGCCTGAAAAAGGCGCAAAATAAATTGACGAGATGACCTTGTAAGATTCTCGGGAAATGCACTATGGGAATGAGTATCGACACAAGAGTTCATCATTTAAACCAAAGAGAGGTTGACGGGGTAGATGATGGAGTCAGCGACAATCCTCGAGATTTCCAAAAAGGTGGACTTCCACAACTATGTGAACAAGGAGATAACATTTGTCAGATCAAATGATATAATGATGTATGCTCGAGGAAAACATACACAATTAACATTGGTTGAAAGGTGCGCCCGAAATATGGGCTGGGTAGCACGATCAATGTTAGAATGGTGATTCGATAACCAATGGTCTAAGAATGAAATATCGACCATTAACTTCAAAGCAATAGGGCTGCTAGAAGTTTTGAATTCACGCATCATAGTTCATTTGTCGGTTTTCCGGTTAGAAACAACACGAGGACCAAGAGATGAATGTAGATGGCGGGATGTATAACTTGTAGCAAGAATTATTAAGAGGTGGTGATATTCCCACAACATTCTTGATATATAAGATGGTATTACTTCAAGGTAGGACATAAGACAAGCTGGGTAGCCAGGAACTCAAGGTACAGCCACAACACAAACAAGTTTGTGTTGGTAAGAAGGCAAGGAAATAGTCGATGACAACACAATTTACCAAGGGACAAGGATGGTATTTCCCATGAAGAATTCAATAGATATCTTCGAAGAGCATCAAAATGTTGATGTTGATCATGACAAATTTGTCAAGAGAATTCATGAAGATGTAATCAATCAGCGACGACATCAAGTCAAAGGAATGATGAAGCAAGAGGTTATTGGAACCACAGTTACGACACGAACTCGAACTCAAGCTTGTTGTTTAAGGCGAAATGATATGACGATGAGGATCGACGTAAGGTTAGTTCATCGTCGAAAATTGTGCTCCGAGAAGAAGGGCCGGGTAGCACAGTTAAAATCATCACGATAAAGATATAGCCAAACAGGCTAGGAATGATGGGAAGGAATATTAAACTCATAAGCAACGAAAATTACTTAGGGTTATCGAACCGAAATGTGGAATCAGTGTTATCGATTGACGACAACCCAGAACCCGAGAAAATTGGAATCAGTGAGAATTAATAGTTGATGAAGAACCCATAATAATTTATGCAGTTCCATGATATTCTTGAGATACCAGAGCTTAATACTCAACAGTAGAGCAAAGTAAAGGTTGGACAGGTGCAATGATCTGCAGAAGACAAGTACTTCAACTTGTCCAAGAAACGGTATTAAAAAGGAGAACATGGCGGGAACCACGATTGAAAAAGGCCGAATCCCAGATATAAGAACTTATACCAAAGAGGGTTTATGAGGAGCACCCATGATAAGATTAGCATCGTGTCCATGGGCATGAACGCAAGGTTCAAGGTCGACTCCCACTTCTCCAATACACAACTTCTCATTTACTACTCTAAGTTAAGAATGTTTAGAGTTTGAAAGTTTAACTTGCGGAATACCGGAACGTTATGACCCATGAAAACTCTTGGGTTCACACAAATTAAGGAAGGTATACGTTCAACCCATCGGGGCATCTTAGGCACGTATACCATCAACGTCAGGGGTAAATAACTCAAGCTCGGAGTTAGAGCATGGTTGACAAAGCAGAGGATACAATTTACCAAAGGCATTATGTATCCGAGGAAAGGCTCACAAGGTTATTGAATATGAAGGGCGTTGTCAGATAAATCCAACAAAGGATCTGGTGGTCCATAAGGGATCTGGTGTGAGCATCGGTACTCAACTAGAGGAAGAAGAATGCAAGGAGATCAAATTATAGAAACAACTAACTAACTCAATTGTCAAATGCAAAGAAATTATGATTTCCAAATCAAGGGATCAGAAGCAATGCTCTAATTAGGGATGGATAAGTTGAATAGCCTTAGGGTACAATCAACGAAAATTGGATTGGTCGAGAACCAATTCTAGTTAAAAGAATGGCAGCTCAGCCGGAAAGGTAATTTATAAGGATCAATGATGATTGCGTGTATTCGCAAACATATTGAGTCAACAGACTCAAAATGATAATGACAAGGAATGTCATTAGGACTACGGGACTTATGGGATTAACCATAATGCAAGCAAGCAAGAATTTCAAGAGCCAAAGGCTCTAGAGGATTTTCGGAAGATCGAATATTATTTTGAAGACTTTTGTGAAACACCTGAACAACTGGGGATGAGCGGATACTCGGCAAGCGCGAGTAATTATTCGTAGGGGTATTCATGCAGCAAGGAACTGCTAGGCAGTAGGCACAAAGTACTCTCGGAACAATAAAGAAAACTTCGGGGTATCTTGTAATAACAAGATCAATGGGGGATGATCGTATGAATGGCAAGTGTAAGTAGTTATCCATACGGATTTATCGGTGGTCAGGAATAGCAAAAGTGATGGGCACAAAGTCTCGAGAGAACATCAGAGAGTATCTTTGGAATCTTTTGTTTAGCAGACGATCATCTGAAGTGAGGGGCTCTCCGGGAGAAAGTACTTGCGAGAACCTAAAGTTAGTTTTGTTTTGAGCAAAATCGTTTAACCCGAATAGAAGAGAGTTCAGAATCCCAAAGTAAAGATCGAGGAGTAAAAGATCCTAGTACCACCCGATGGCTACGTGGGCCCGTAAGGCACACAGCCAAGTTCGTAAAAGTTTTTGTAATGTCTAGACTCGACTTCGGCCAAGGAGTGTGGAAGGGGGATTCCTACAGGCAGTCGGCTCTGATACCAACTTGTGACGCCCCCGATTCAATCGTACACTAATCATGCACGCAAATGTGTACGATCAAGATCAGGGACTCATGGGAAGATATCACAACACAACTCTACAAATAAAATAAGTCATACAAGCATCATAATACAAGCCAGGGGCCTCGAGGGCTCGAATACAAGTGCTTGATCATAGACGAGTCAGCGAAAGCAACAATATCTGAGTACAGACATAAGTTAAACAAGTTTGCCTTAAGAAGGCTAGCACAAACTGGGATACAGATCGAAAGAGGCGCAGGCCTCCTGCCTGGGATCCTCCTAAACTACTCCTGGTCGTCGTCAGCGGGCTGCACGTAGTAGTAGGCACCTCCGGTGTAGTAGGGGTCGTCGTCGACGGTGGCGTCTGGCTCCTGGACTCCAGCATCTGGTTGCGACAACCAGAAAGAAAGGGAAGGGGAAAAAAGGGGGGAGAAAGCAACCGTGAGTACTCATCCAAAGTACTCGCAAGCAAGGAACTACACTACATATGCATGGGTATATGTGTAAGGAGGCCATATCAGTGGACTTAACTGCAGAATGCCAGAATAAGAGGGGGATAACTAATCCTGTCGAAGACTACGCTTCTCGCAGCCACCGTCTTGCATCCAGTAGAAGAGAGTAGATTGAAGTCCTCCAAGTAGCATCTCCAAATAGCATCTCATAGCATAATCCTACCCGGCGATCCCCTCCTCATATCCCTGAGGTAGAGCAACCACCGGTTGTATCTGGCACTTGGAAGGGTGTGTTTTATTAAGTAACCGGTTCTAGTTGTCATAAGGTCAAGGTACAACTCCAAGTCGTCCTGTTACCGAAGATCACGACTATTCGAATAGATTAACTTCCCTGCAGGGGTGCACCACATAACCCAACACGCTTGATCCCATTTGGCCGGACACACTTTCCTGGGTCATGCCCGGCCGCGGAAGATCAACACGTCGCAGCCCCACCTAGGCAAAACAGAGAGGCCAGCACGCCGGTCTAAACCTAAGCGCACAGGGGTCTGGGCCCATCGCCCATAGCACACCTGCACGTTGCGAGGGCGGCCGGAAGCAGAACTAGCCCCCTTAATACAAGAGCAGGCTTACGTTCCAATCCGGCGCGCGCCGCTCCGTCGCTGACGTCTGAAGTGCTTCGGCTGATACCACGACGTCGGGATACCCATAACTACTCCCGCGTAGATGGTTAGTGCGTATAAGCTCGTAGCCGACTCAGATCAAATACCAAGATCTCGTTAAGCGTGTTAAGTATCCGCGAACGCCGAACAAGGCCAGGCCCACCTGTCTCCTAGGTGGTCTCAACCTGCCCTGTCGCTCCGCCACAAAGTAACAGTCGGGGGCCGTCGGGAACCCAGGCCCACCTCTACCGGGATGGAGCCACCTGTCCTTTCAGCACCCTCGTCAGAATCACTTGCGGGTACTCAATGAGCTGACCCGACTTTAGTCACCATCTGTATAGTATGTATGTATGTATAGTATATACCCGTGATCACCTCCCAAGTGATCACGGCCCGATAGTATAGCATGGCAGACGGACAAGAGTGTAGGGTCACTGATGGAACACTAGCATCCTATACTAAGCATTTAGGAATGCGGGTAAGGTATCAATGACTGTAGCAGCAATGACAGGCTATGCATCAGAATAGGATTAACGGAAAGCAGTAACATGCTACACTACTCTAATGCAAGCAGTATAGAGAAGAGTAGGCGATATCTGGTGATCAAAGGGGGGGCTTGCCTGGTTGCTCTGGCAAGAAGGAGGGGTCGTCAACTCCGTAGTCGAACTGGTCAGCAGCAGCGTCGGTCTCGTAGTCTACCGGAGAGAAGAGGGGGAAGAAATAATGAATACAGAGCAAACAAAGCATCACAAAATATAACAAGGCAATACGCCGTGTTCGGTGTGCCCTAACGCGGTAGTAGGTGATACCGGTGAAGGGGGGAAAACATCCGGGAAAGTATTCCCGGGGTTTCGTGTTTCCGGGCAGAGGAGCCGGAGGGGGAAAGTTGCGAGTTTGATAGGTTAGGGGTGTGTGGCGGACGAACGGACTGCGTATCCAGATTCGTCTCGTCGTTCTGAGCAACTTTCATGTATAAAGTATTTTCATCCGAGTTACGGATTAAAAGATATGATTTTCTAAAGATTTAAATCATTTTCTGATTTTAATTAATTATTTAAATTAACATTATCCAGAATAGTGTTTGCTGACGTCAGCATGACGTCAGCATGGCGTCAGCAGTCAACAGGGGTGTTGACTGGTCAATCTGACGTGTGGGACCCACTGGTCATAGACTGTTTAGGCTAATCACTGTTTAACTAATCTAACTACTGTTTAATTAAACGAATTAGTTAATTAGGTTAATCTAATTATGATTAATTAACTTAATTAACTCCTCAATTAATTAATTAATTTAATTATTATTGTTTATTTAATTATTTTTATTATTTATCTATATTTTTTTAATTCCTAATTGCTTTTTTTAAATAAAACGTTTTGGGCCGTGGGGCCACCCGGTCAGTGACCCAGGGGGCATAACGGGCGCGCGGGCATGTGGGCGCTGGCGCCCAGCCCGAACGGGCGCACACCCAGGGGCGGCCAGATCCGGCGCGGCACCGGGCGGGGACGCAGCACCAGGGGGGTCGCGAGCGGCCAAGCGCGTGCTCGCGCGGCGAGGCACGGGCGAGGCCAGGAGAGCGCGGGGGCGACCGGAGGCGAGGCCAGGGGGGCCAGCGTCGGCAGTGGCGGACAGCAAGGGCAGGGGC
>NC_041380.1:22647177-22681575 GCF_002162155.2 Triticum dicoccoides
GTCAGGGGGGCGGGGTGCTCCAGGCGGCGGCGATGGACGCTCGATCCCGATTGGATCGGGCGAGAGGGAGAGACGAGGGAGAATGTGGGGATCGGGGGAGTGGGTAGTGGGGGATCTGGGGGTTAGGGTTTCAGGGCGTTGGGGTTATGGGGGTGGCCGACTGGGCCTGGGGTCGGCCCAGTTGGGCCAGGATCCAGGGGGGGTTTCTCTTCCTTTTTTTTGTATTGTTTTCTGTTTTCTTTTTATTTATTTTCTTTTCTGTTTTTATTTATTTATAAACACTTAGGCATTTTATAAAATTGTGAACCTTACACCATAATTATCTTTGTAATATTTGGCAACCACCGAACATTTTTGTTTTAATTTTTGAAAACTTTTATTGTTTTCTTTTATTTAAATTTTGAATTTGTTTCGGTTCTGAACTATCGAGAGTTTATCACAGTAACCGTGGTGACGTGGCATCATTAGCGGGGAATCACTGTAGCTTAATTATCCGGGCGTCACAGCAACCAAGGTAACAACTGATCCAACGGCATAATGATACCAAGCCTCGGTATGAATGGCATATTTTCTAATCTTTCTCATCTTCAAGCGCATTGCATCCATCTTGATCTTGTGATCATCGACGACATCCGCAACATGCAACTCCAATATCATCTTCTCCTCCTCAAGTTTTTTATTTTTTCCTTCAAGAAATTGTTTTATTCTTCAACTAAATTTAACCTCTCGACAATAGGGTCGGTTGGAATTTCTGGTTCAGCAACCTCCTAGATAAATAAAATCTATGTCACGTTGGTCGGCATAATTTTCATAAGCAACAAATGAACCAATAGTTATAAAAAGATAATATATACCACATCCGAATCAAAGACAAGACGAGGGCCAACGGGGGCGGATACCAAAACCATCGCACTATATAAGATGCAATAATAAAAGTAAGAAAATAATACAAGTATCTATCTAAACATACAAGTAAGAATATTTTTCCTTTCAGAAAGAAGATAAGAACAAGAGGCTCACCACGGTGGTGCCGGCGATGAGATCGGCGCGGGTGATCGACGGCGGTGAAGACGGGGACGGAGCGTGACGGACCGCTAAACCTAGATAAATATTAAGTAGCACTAGTAGAAAAAGGGCCTATAGTCTCGGTTGGTGAGGGCCTTTAGTCCCGGTTCATGAACCGGGACTAAAGGATCGGTACTAATGCCCTGACCCTTTAGTCCCGGTTCAATCCAGAACCGGGACAGATGGGCCTCCACGTGGCCGGTCCGCTGAGCCCAGGCAGGAGGGCCTTTGGTCCCGGTTGGTGGCACCAACCGGGACCAATAGGCATCCACGCGTCAGCATTTCTATGGCTGGGGTTTTTGTTTTTTTGAAAGGGGGGGGGTTGGGGGGTTTTGGGGGGTTAATTTAGGTGTTTCATATATTGTGCTATAGCTAGCTAATTAATAGAGAAAAGTGTCCTCTCTTTTGTCCGTGCTTGGTCGACGCTACGTACTATACATACGTATAGAGAGGACTAGCTAGACATGCTAGCTAGCTAGTAAGCAAATGAAGGAAACAGAAGATCGTCATGAACATATATGCATACAGAGAGAAGTGATATCGACCACCTCTCCTTCTCCGAGAGATTGGTCGAACAACAAGTTCTCGTATATCTATCCGACACTACCGGCTACATATAAACAATAATTATCTTTTACAAATATATAATCTCCTAACATACGGACGCGTGGTCCACATAGTATTCTCCGTCTTCAGCGATCACGTGGTCAAGAAAGAATGCCGCCCATTTCTCTTGAATTGCTCGCATGCGATCTGGTGCTAGGAGTTCATCCCACATCCGAAACATCTAATTTTAAGAAGGGGGTCAATACATATATATATATATATATATATATATATATATATATACATATATATATATATAGGGAAAATGCATCCTACTACCGGGTGTAGTTACACCTATTCCTCATATACTACCATGTGGTAGTATATACTCTACTTTATTACTTTTAGTATGCTCATATACTATATCTAAGATACTCCAAAGCGAACTATGTGAAAAAATTTCATGTGAGCCCATGTTTTTATAATATTTGTGAAATACGTACATATTTGTACGTAAAAAGGAGTATGCTCAAAATATACTACATACTACATAAAAAATAGTATATATACTACCTAAACATTCTTACATACTACATACTACGCGTACATACTCTCCGATATGATAGATACTACCTAAAACGTATGAAACAAAAGTGGGAGTAACTACACCCGGTAGTACGAAAAATTTGTCCTATATATATATATATATATATATATATATATATGTATATATATATATATATATATGAATGAATGAAACTCAACACAAATGATGGTAATAAAATAAAATTGTGAATATTTTTATTTACGCACTTCATATTGTTTGTCGGAGTAGCCCCGCTCACAGGTCGTGTGGCGGATGGACTCGCAAATGTAGTATCCACAGAAATCATTCCCTTGTTCCTGCCACAACCACTTTCCAAGAAATAGAGGTCAGTCAAACTGATAATTAGCAAGCATGCTAAATGGTATTGATGAAACTAGCGCTTGAATCACTAGGAGATGCGTGGAATATGCTACTATATAGTACTTACTTTCGGGTGTCTAAATTGCAGCTTCTTCGGTAGTCCCGGAGCTTTTTTGGTGAATTTTCTCCAAGCCCCGCCATACAAAGAAAACAATTACTTGATATTAGAAATGAACAAAGTTGCTGATATGGTGGATAATGATCGATTTAACTTACTTCTCGAGCATTTCAGTCATGTCCGCATACTCCTTGGGATCTTTTCGCTTGGAGAATATAGTTACTACTCCCTTCTCAAGCTTAATCTCTAGGAGAATATAGTGGTAGCTGCGCACACATGCATAACTCATCAATATTACATTACTATAACCTGGACTAATAAGGAAACCGAATATGCCACAAGACAGTAACACTCACTTGAAGTTGTAAGGAAAGAGTATTATATCTTTGTGTTCATTTATTACCAACGATTGTAGCAAGTTGGCCTCGGTATTTTCTTTACGAAATTCAACCTCAGTTTTATCTATGAGATATGTGTTAATGAACCCAATATCACCCACTTGTCTTTTCTTCAATTCGGCGATCTTCAATCTGCATAATATAGTGAGGATAATTATAAATACATGCAATGAAAGGGCTAAGTTATATAGAGAGACTTAACGACAGAAGTAGTACTACTTACAGACAGTAGCAGGTGATCATTGCTTTATCGATGGCCAATTGATTGAAAAACTGATAGAACTCCTCAAATGGAATTGGCAACAGTTCAATTCCAAGGAGGTCATGCTCCTTTTTAACTCTCACATACAAAGTACTCCTCCCCTCAGACTCTTTGCAGGTTTTCATGTACCAATCATGCAATCTTCGCATCATCGTTGATAGAGAACTTTCATCTTTGACGAGAGGCTTCCCATACTCGTATCTTTGTATCTGCACCTCCAAGAAATCATAATGTACATCGTCGGGCAGGAAATCTGCAGGATTGCCATAACCGGGCACCATCCTCGGGTCGACGATGTCGCTAGTAGGCACCTTGAGCGGGGGGCACGATTGCTTCGCTTGTTCGCCGAGCTGGGCAATTTTTTTCCCAGCTCGTCGTTCTCTCATCCTTTGATCACTTTTAGTACTTCCCGACCTCTCCGCTTCGGCAAATGCCTCTCCAATAATGCGCTCATAGTTGCCTTTCGGCGGAGACTTGGGCGGTTTTGTCAGGGCAGCCAGAGTGCGCTTCGCTTTCACCGGATCTACCTTCTCCTCCGGAGGTTGATGTCTCTTTGCTTTCAACCCTTGAATCCAGTCATCCACTTCGGTCTACGCGATCTTCGCGGTTTCCTCCTCGCTCCTCTCGTACGGTAACTTCTCTGGAGTCTTCAGAGAAGGACCGAATCTGTATCTCCTCCCGCCTTTGGCTGTACTGCTAGACGCCGGCAGATCAGACGGAGCGGATGTCTTCTTTCCTTGCTTACGAGGCGGAGGAGAAGGACTACGACGCGCCGGAGCAGCCGGAGCGGCGGCGGGTCTCTTCCGCCCTTGCTGATGAGGCGGAGAAGGAGGAGGCTGGCTGCTCGGGCACGCCGGCGCAGGCGGAGAAGGAGGCGGAGTGCCGCCACGCGCCGGAGAAGGAGCCGGCCGAGTGCCCTGATCGTCACTCGCCGGAGGAGTGCCCTGACTCGCCGGAGGAGGAGGAGGAGGCGGAGGCGTCCAGTTCGGAAGGTTGATGAGATCCTTCCGCCATAGGCATGGAGTCTTCAGAGCAGAACCCAGCCGATACTCCCCTTCACCGGTAGGGTGGTCGAGCCGGAGGTCCTCAAATCCCTCCGTTATTTCATCGACCATCACCTTAGCATATCCTTCTGGAATCGGCCGGCAGTGAAAAGTTGAGTCGGGTTTAGTAGGATAAACAGAGCCAACAGCCGCCTTGACCTTCAAATTCATCCATTGCGCCATAAGGTGGCAATTTTCAGCATCCGTGATAGCATCCACGGGATAGCTGGCAGGAGCCGTCAAGGCATGCTCTGGCTGAAGCAGCTCGGTGGAAGCCACGCTGCTTCTCCGCTGAGATGGCGGGGTAGCTTCGGGGGAAGCTTCGGCAGGTCGTTTGCTGCGATCTGCTTCTCGTTCCTCTAGCCCCATTACCCTTTCGTGCAGCGCCTGCAGTTGGCTCTGCTCCAGTTTCTTCCTCCTCTCCTAGGTTTTGTAACCCCCTGCGTCCGGAAATCCAGCCTTCCACGAAATGGAGCCTGGCGTGCCTCGTGTCCATCCAGGGTGCTCAGGATTCACGAGGGTCATTGTGAGCTCGTCCTTCTCCCTGTCTGGAACGAACGTCCCTTGCTGCGCTGCTTCGATATATTGTTGAAGCCTCTTGACTGGTATGTCCAATTGTTCGTCCCTCCAAATGCACTTCCCCTGTTATAGGGTCCAAGGATCCGCCGGCCCCGAAGAACCAAGTCCGGCAACGGTCTGGCCAGTTCATTGTCTCTGGTTCGATCCCTTTATCAAGCAGATCATTCTCAGCCTTGGCCCACTTAGGCCGGGCTACGAGGTAGCCACCTGACCCCGTGCGATGGTGAAGCTTCTTCTTCGCAGCATTTCTCTTGTTTGTCGCCGACATCTTTTTACTCTTTTCCGATGTCTTGTGGGCCACAAATGCGGGCCAGTCATCTCTGATATTCTCATATTTGCCCTTGAATTCTGGTGTCTCATTTTTTTCGACATACCTATTGAGGTCTTTCTTCCAATTCCTGAATAGGTCTGCCATCTTCTTCAGAGCAAAAGACTTGATTAATGGCTCTATAACTGGCTTCTCCGGAACATCCTTTGGCGGTAGGGTGAAATTTGACTTCAGCTCAGTCCAAAGATCATTTTTCTGCATATCATTGACATAAGACACCTCAGGGTCTTCGTTCTTAGGCTTATACCATTGGTGGATGCTGGTCAGGATCTTGTCCCTAACCAGAACCCCGCACTGAGCAACAAATGCCTTCTTTGTCCGGTAGGGTTCAATCGGTTGGCCGTCGCGCGCGATTTGTATGATCTCAAACTTTTCATCGGAGCTCAACTTTTTCTTCGGGCCTCGTCTCTTTACCGAAGTTGTGCTCGATCCGGAGGGCTAGAAAAAAGAACAAAGACGAGAGTTAATTAATATGTGTACATACCAAAACAATGAATGCATCAATTAGCTAGTCACGACAGGTTAACTAATATATATACCTGGCCAGACTCGGTTTGGTGATCACCGGAGCCATCCTCATGGTCTACTTCTTCACCCTCTCCTTCTTGCACCGGCATTGGGTCATCGGAGCCATGTAAATCATAGCCAGCTGCTTCTTCACCCTCTCCTTCCAGACCATCGTTGTCGTTGAGAAACATCAACGAGCAGACGGCATCACTTCCTTGTGCGATTATGTCCCTCAACAATGCTTCTTGTGCTTCGTCTCGTGGCGGGGTGTCCATAGTTTCTACAAATATTTACAACATGACAATTATTATTCAAACATGACAGATATGGATATATTAGTGGCAAACATAGAACTAGCTAGCTAATCACAATAAGGAATCATATTAATTAGTGGCCTCGACGCTGCTTCTCTAGTGTTTCGGGTGGCCTCGACAACGCTTCAAGGGTTAGGGGGTGGCCTCGAGAACGCTTCAAGGCACTGGCAGAGCGTCATGAAGATGAAGCTGGGCTACGACCCCCCCCCCTTTCTGAAGTGAAATTATTTTTTACTAGGTATGCTTGCGATCTGGCCCAGCCCATCAGGAGATATGTCCACTGTCCACAAGACGCAGCCCATTTGCAGCACCGCTCGACACCACAGATCGAGACACCAACACCTCGTTGCGAGTCAACGAGTCGTTCCCCAAATCCCCAATCCCCACTCTGCTGCCTCCCTGCCTCTGCGTCCGGCGTCGCCGCGTCGGCGACCTAATTCCTCGACGACGACGGTCGGCGGCGGCGCGGCGGCAACTGACGACGGCAGTGGGCGGCGGCAACTGACGACGGCAGTTGGCGGCGTTCCCCTTCTCAGTCGGCTGCTCAAGCGGCCGGACCCGCGAGCGGCGCGCCCAGCAGCCAGCGGCCACACGCCCACACCCAGTTCGCCTACGTTCACAGCGCCTCCTCTGCTCGTCTAGTTCACATCATCTACTCGTCCTTTTCATGCTATTGCTAGGTACGTGACTGATTTAGGGCTTCTGTTGACTAATTGGATGCAAATCAACTGCTGCTACTCACTGCTTCTGTTAATTCCGACGAGTTGAGATGTTGTGGTAATTTTGATGTCTACCCAATTGATTATTTGATTGAAAATTTGATGTTGTATAAATATTTGTTTAGGTAGCAATGGTGAAACAACAGAAGATGCAGTCTTTTTTTAAAAGAAAAGGGGATGAGGGAATAGTTAAATCTCCATTAGCTCCAGATGCTCTAGCATTGGTGCCATATATGGATGGAAGACATGCTGAAGATGCACAAGAAGGTCAAATGGAAGATGATAATCTGCAGGAAAATCAGATGCAAGATGATGATGTGCCGGATGTAGAACAAAGAGCAAACGAACATGTCACTTTTCGAGGCATTGAGTTGTTGGAGCGAGATCCTGCACTACGTCCACAAATTTGGCAGTACCCCCCAAACCAAAGAGATGAAGTACGAAGAGCTTACTTGAGGCTGGGTCCCAATCAACCTAAACGGAAGAAATATAAAGCTATTGGAAAACCAGGACACAGAAGACGTTTTTAGTACAGCTATTTTCGTGATTTTCCATCATGGCTGGAGTATTCATTGACCTCTCATTGTGCATATTGTCTGTATTGCTTTCTCTTTAGCAAAAATAGAAAGAAAAGAGGTGGGTTTGATGTCTTCACAACACAAGGTTTTAATAATTGGAAGAAAGTTCATGATGGACAGAAATGTGCACTTTTAGTTCACATGGGATCAAGTCCTTGTTCACAACATAACAATGCAGTGAGAGATGGCCATGCTTTATTGGATTAGTCAAACCATTTGGCAAATATCTTTGAGGTGAAGACCATGGGGGATAAAGAAAAGGATCGTTTAAGGCTGAGAACTACTATTGCGGGTGTAAAGTGGCTCACATTACAGTCTTGTGCTTTAAGAGGCCATGATGAGAGGCCGGAATCAAGAAACAGAGGTAACTTTCTTGAGATGTTGAAGCTTCTTGCAGACTTCTGCCCTGATGTTCAAGCTGTAGTTCTTGGGAATGCTCCACAAGTTTGCAAATACACATCACATGAAATTCAAAATGAGATCTTGAGCATTTATGCTATGAAAGTCAGGGAGCATATTCGAGCAGAAATTGGGGACTCAAAGTACTCTATTCTTGTGGATGAGACATGTGATGTGTCCAAAAGAGAGCAAATGGCACTAGTTTTCAGATTTGTTGATAAAGATGGTTATTCACAAGAAAGATTCTTTCATCTCATACATGTAGCCAACACAAAAGCACTGACACTAAAGATGGAGTTGTGTAAAGTATTATCCAAGCATGGATTTGATGTACAAAATCTTCGAGGCCAGGGATATGATGGGGCAAGCAACATGAGGGGAGAGTTGAATGGATTGCAAGCTCTATTCATTAAAGATTGCCCCTATGCATATTATGTTCATTGCTATGCTCATCGGTTGCAACTCTCCCTTGTTGGTGCAGCAAGAGATGTGGTTCCAGTCACCCAATTTTTTCAGAAACTTCACTTTGTTATAAACACAGTTGACTCCTCTTCAAAGCGACATGATGAGTTGCATGACGCCCAGGTGGGTGAGATTGCACGCTTGCTTGCTATCGATCAGATTGAAACAGGCAAAGGAGCCAATCAAATACGCTCATTGAAGCGACCTGGAGAGACTAGATGGGGTTCCCACTTAGGTTCGATTTCTAGTCTTATGCATATGTTCAATCCAGTGAGAGTTGTTCTAGAAAATCTAGCCGCAGATTCATCAGCTGGAGCGAACCGGGCTGATGGTGATACTTCTTTCACTTACCTGACCTCTTTTGAGTTTGTATTTATCCTATGCATGATGAAAGAAATATTGGAAACTAGCAAAGATCTTGGGAAGGCTATACAGAAGAAAGCACAAGACATAGTAAATGCAGTTCGTCTAGTGCATTCCACAAAAGTACTTCTGGAAGAGATGAGATCAGATGAAGGATGGGAGTTGTTCATTGGAAATGTTGTTGAGTTCTGTGTGGAGCATGATATAGATATTCCAGACATGGAAGAACTATACATTCTGCGTGGTGGGCGTGCTCGTCGTCAACCTGATCACTTTACTAGAGAAAGGTATCTACGAGTGGAGATATTTAGAGCAACAATTGACAACCAACTAAATGAATTGAATCTTAGGTTCAATGAGAAAGTGATGGATCTCTTATCCATTAGTGTTACATTGATACCAAGAAATGGATTTACATCATTCAATGCTAAGGAAATATGTTCAATGGTGG
This sequence comes from Triticum dicoccoides, assembly GCF_002162155.2. Classification (NCBI taxonomy): domain Eukaryota; kingdom Viridiplantae; phylum Streptophyta; class Magnoliopsida; order Poales; family Poaceae; genus Triticum; species Triticum dicoccoides. The sequence goes on from NC_041380.1 coordinate 22,656,217, forward strand.
AGAAATATTATCCTGCTGATTTTACACAACAAGAGAGATATGGGTTGGAGATTCAGCTCAACCATTTTGCTGCGGATGCTAAAAACAGTGGAGACTTGAAGAAGCCCATCACCATAACTTCTTTGTGTCGATGCCTTGTTGAGACAGGACGAGATAGAATTTACAATTTGCTTGATAGGTTGCTTCGATTGCTTGTTACTCTCCCAGTTTCCACTGCCAGTGTTGAGCGTGCTTTCTCGAGCTTGAAGATTATCAAGTCAAGGCTACGTAATACAATGGAAGATGATTTTCTTGCAGACAGACCGTTGCTACAAATCGAACGAGAAATTGCATCAAAAATTCCTTGTGAAGCTATAATTGCTGATTTCAAAAGTAGGAAGAATAGAAGATCGTATCTTTAGTTGGCAATAGTACTAGTTGGTTGGCAGCACTACTGGTTGGCAGTAGTGCTAGTTGGTTCTGTTTATTTGTCTTTTGGTCATTTGGTGTCACTACTGTTTGGTGTGCTATGTTCTTTTGGAGCACCAAAATTTACCTATCAACAATGCTTAGGTATGTGCGAACCTGCTTGTGAACCTGCTTGGTCCTCTAATTGTCCTTGCATCTGTTCTACAACTTAGTGGGTTTATATGCATATGGTGTGTTCTTATATGAAATCGGCCCCCTCTTGAGATTTGGTCACGCTCCGCCACTGCACATCAGTGCATAAAATTTACTTCAACTCTTGTTCGCTTCCTGTTGTTTGTATGATGAGAAAGCAAGAAGCCCAAAAGCAACAGAATTCTGTTCTAATATGTCATGATGAGCATTATTCAGAAAGCATCTGGGAAGAATTGCAGGTGCATGCTGCAAATAAATTAGAACATATTCATATCATGCATGTTCTTACATATTGTAGATATCTATCCATGCAGTTAGCAATTTATACATGGCAATAGTGGGAAGACAAATGAATATCTTCACAGGACGTTGAGAAAAGAAAAATTGTACGCTGAAATTTTGCATGGCTACATAGTAAGCACGTCCGGTGTAACAGCTTCTGATCCATTGGGCTCCCCTGGCCGACGGCAGCGTGCAGATCGACTCGTCCTTCGACATATTAGCACTGGTTCGTTCTGCTATCGGACGTTTGTTGATGATCATTTTCACAAAGTTTCAGATTTTTTTTCAAAATGTTTTGGTATGTTTTCTTGCGTGGTGCACCGAGGAGGGGTTCAGCCACTACTTTCCCATCGGACAAAAAAATCAGCTGAGTTGATCAAGAAAATCAATAAGGTGTGGTTGTAGTACATGCATATGTTTACGTACCACAGTTAGAATAAAGGGAGAGATAGAGTGGATTGCAATAAGAAAAAGGACAGATAGATTGCTTAAGACATCTTGGACTCTCCAACACCTATAGAAATAGAACACCTTTTTCTATCATCGTATATTAACCGCAAGATTATGAACTAACGACTAATATTAGAAGTTTTCTAGGATTAACATTGCTGGCCAACTACCAATACATAGCTATTCTATTGCTCTACCCATATAACCTGCCCTACGCTAGTTTTCACTCTCTCTCTAGAAAAGGAAACATTTAACCGAATAAACAGTTTTGCATAAATATTAAAATTATATAGAGTACTCTGTTTGAAGTAAAAATAATCCATATAGTGTGTGTAGATAGATTGCCTTAGCAGTAGGAAAAAATGATATATTTTCCTGTAGATAGAAGGGTGGATCTGTGAGATGGATAAAGGTATAACGTACAAAAACTGTCATTCAGATGTGCCGAACTGTGCTTTGTATTTCTTGCCATTTGTTCATTCATAGGAAAGGCAATTAAGCCCCCATCAGGGTGAAGAAGAAACATGTGAAAGAGATCCTCTATGTCACTTTTTGAAAACAGCAATGCCGATATATACACGTGGAAATATATTGCCTCACCCATAGGTGTTTCAGGAGAGCAAAGAGCACTGGGAAGCATCACAAAATACGTAAGTAATTTGGTATTTGTACCGGAAACAAAATAATTTGGCATGGCGCACGGCTGAACATATCTTCAGTACGTTTCGTTCTGCTTTAATTAGATCTGACAAAAACTGTGAATAGCCTATATGATTGCATAACTAAAAATATACAAATATCCTAAAAGGTTCCTAGTATAACTCATCAAGTGACTTATCTATAAAGATTGGAACTTGCTCACATATATACTTAAGCTCCTGCAGGAAATAACTGAAAATATTTGTGTATTTTCCTCTGCGGGCTCTATTCTAAAAGCATGATATAAGTATGTTACGTAAAACATGAGAAAGTGGAACAGATCATAGAGTAACACAGTAAAAATTAGCAGTACCACCTATTCCTGATTGTCCTCAATGTCTAATACGACTATTTTCTGTTGAAGCCATAACATCAATGGAAGAACTGAAATCTGAAAGTGGTGAGCATAACATGAATGATTTGAGCAGGGTATTATAGGAAAATTATAAGAGTAAATGTATTGTCAGGCAGATAATTAAGGACACATAGCTATGTCACTGATATCATGCTTTTATAATAGAGCCCGTCATGGCTAGTCTACTGCAGTTCATTCCTTAGCAACGTCACTGATGGCAGCAGGCACCCAATATAAATCGAACAGCCATCGGTACACCTCCTCCATTGTATCTACCATCGTGGATAAATTCATCAACTGAAGACGCTAGATTGATGCGTGGCCAGAACTTGGGAGGTGGAGAGATACAAAGTATGTAGAGCAACGGGATCAATTTAACTTGTGAAAACACTGTTGCGGGGATTGTGTGCTGCCGCGGGAGGAGATGCAGACCAACCCTGGTGGTCATCCTCGTTCTTTACAGTGCTCTAGATGGGCATCTACAGGTTCAATGTTTTTAATCATCTGTTTTGGATAAATAAGATTTATTGGGAGTTTGTGATTATAACGGAAGGTAGAGTACATCAGAGATTTAAAGATAATGGAGTACTTGCCTGCAGTGTACGGATAGGAGTGACCGGGGACAAACTCTAATAATGTAGGATGGCGCCATCTCTCTGCTCATAGTTCCTCTACTTGATCTGAAGTTTCACCAACAATGGTGGATGTCTGATCTGATTCCAACTTGTTTGATGTGCCTCCTTATGCATTACATCTTCCATTTAATTGGAGTTTGCTTAGGTCTTGAAGTTGAGGGGATTGAACGCCTTGTCGTCAGTCAACATAGATTGCATCTTCATTGGGGTGTTGGGGTAGTGACGATCCAACATGGATGAAGATTGAAAAGAGATTGGTTGGAACACTTTAGATGGTTGTTGCTAACCGGATGAGGAGGAGGAGCGCTATGGCTCTGTTTCTCTCACCGGCAGGATTGGCGAAGGAAGAAGTTTGCAAAGGGATTTTTTTTTCTTCTAAAAGAATTTCACGTGAGACAACAGCCTAGGTTTTTTTTTCTAAAAGAGCTATACGTGGGACATCAGCCTAGGACTCCTAATTGCACGTGGGATAGCAGCCAATTTTTCCCCTAAAAGTGCTATACGTGGGACATTAGCCTAGGACTCCTAAGTTACCTCATCCTTTTTCTCCCTAAAAGTGCTATACGTGGGATATTAGCCTAGGACTCCTAAGTTAGCTCATCCAACGGCTCTAGATGATTAACTTAGAGATCGTACGGACAATTTGTTTAGTTTTGAGGACTACATGCAATTGATGCCCTGTTTAATCACAAAATCAAGGGTTTGGACTAATTTTTATTCAAAGCATTTATGTATCATTCAATATAAGTCATTGTTCTAAAATAAATTTACTGAACTAGAGACACGAGAAGTTTTTTTTTTTCCGTTGCAACGCACGGGCCTTTTTGCTAGTATACATCTAATTTATAAGAAGACACGAACTGCGGGTGGTAGATTATAGTATCTTTAGATATGTACATAGTTCAGGTATTCTTATAGCTCAAGCACTTCACGTACCTCACATGACTGAAAAAGCCTATCGCCCCGCTTTATATATAAAGCACCACAACAAACAACATTCAGTTTGACCTAAAAGAAATGTGGGTTGACGTAAAAGAGACAGAAAAACAACAACATGTAGATTGTAGAACATACACTAATGTCTGTAATACAAAAGAATAATCATATTGGTCAAGTTACATAATAGCCTACACATCCATGTTTCGATGCACAATTTTTTTGGTTTTCGCTGGGGAAAATAGAATAAAGAATTACAATTTATTATAGCTGTTCCATGATGAAAAAAGGATTAAGCACTGGATTTCCTATTGATGTTTTGGGTGAAACTTAACAATATCTAAAAAGTAAGTCCTGAATGTGCGATTCAGTTGGTCGAATTTGATATGGTAGTTAGTTATCCTTTTTGCTGAAGCTGAACAAAAGTTCTAGGAATGCACTAATATACTAACGGAGATTCCACATCAAGTACACAGATCATGGAAAATTTTATTCTGTAATTCTGTTTGTATAGGCCAGTCTATTTCTCCACCATTTGGAATGTAAAATCCATTTGACATCGCCTTGTAAGATCTCCTTGCTACATCATGTAATCTAGTCGCATAATTTGTTTGTTTCAAAAAAATTGACCATTGGATAAACATTATAGTATATTTGCTTGACATGCCACACACATTAGTGCATAAAATTTACTTCAACTCTTGTTCGCTTCCTGTTGTTTGTATGATGAGAAAGCAAGAAGCCCCAAAAGCAACAGAATTCTGTTCTAATATGTCATGATGAGCATTATTCAGAAAGCATCTGGGAAGAAATTGCAGGTGCATGCTGCAAATAAATTAGAACATATTCATATCATGCATGTTCTAATATATTGTAGATATCTATCCATGCAGTTAGCAATTTATACATGGCAATAGTGGGAAGACAAATGAATATCTTCACTGGATGTTGAGAAAAGAAAAATTGTACGCTGAAATTTTGCATGGCTACTTAGTAAGCAGGTCCGGTGTACCACCCAGCTTCTGATCCATTGGGCTCCCCTGGCCGACGGCAGCGTGCAGATCGACTCGTCCTTCGACATATTAGCACTGGTTCGTTCTGCTATCGGACGTTTGTTGATGATCATTTTCACAAAGTTTCAGATTTTTTCAAAATGTTTTGGTATGTTTTCTTGCGTGGTGCACCGAAGAGGGGTTCAGGCACTACTTTCCCATCGGACAAAAAAATCAGCTGAGTTGATCAAGAAAATCAATAAGGTGTGGTTGTAGTACATGCATATGTTTACGTACCACAGTTAGAATAAAGGGAGAGATAGAGTGGATTGCAAAAAGAAAAAGGAGAGATAGATTGCTTAAGACATCTTGGACTCTCCAACACGTATAGAAATAGAACACCTTTTTCTATCATCGTATATTAACCGCAAGATTATGAACTAACGACTAATATTAGAAGTTTTCTAGGATTAACGTTGCTGGCCAACTACCAATACATAGCTATTCTATTGCTCTACCCATATAACCTGCCCTACGCTAGTTTTCACTCTCGCTCTAGAAAAGGAAACATTTAACCGAATAAACAGTTTTGCATAAATATTAAAATTATATAGAGTACTCTGTTTGAAGTAAAAATAATCCATATAGTGTGTGTAGATAGATTGCCTTAGCAGTAGGAAAAAATGATATATTTTCCTGTAGATAGAAGGGTGGATCTGTGAGATGGATAAAGGTATAACGTACAAAAACTGTCATTCAGATGTGCCGAACTGTGCTTTGTATGTCTTGCCATTTGTTCATTCATAGGAAAGGCAATTAAGCCCCCAAGCAGGGTGAAGAAGAAACATGTAAAAGAGATCCTCTATGTCAATTTTTGAAAACAGCAATGCCGATATATACACGTGGAAATATATTGCCTCACCCATAGGTATTTCAGGAGAGCAAAGAGCACTGGGAAGCATCACAAAATACGTAAGTAATTTGGTATTTGTACCGGAAAAAAAATAATTTGGCGTGGCGCACAGCTGAACATATCTTCAATACGTTTCGTTCTGCTTTAATTAGATCTGACAAAAACTGTGAATAGCCTATATGATAGCATAACTAAAAATATACAAATATCCTAAAAGGTTCGTAGTATAACTCATCAAGTGACTTATCTATAAAGATTGGAACTTGATCACATATATACTTAAGCTCCTACAGGAAATAACTGAAAATATTAGTGTATTTTCCTCTGCGGGCTCTATTCTAAAAGCAGGATATAAGTATGTTACGTAAAACATGAGAAAGTGGAACAGATCATAGAGTAACACAGTAAACATTAGCAGTACCACCTATTCCTGATTGTCCTCAATGTCTAATACGACTATTTTCTGTTGGAGCCATAACATCAATGGAAGAACTGAAATCTGAAAGTTGTGAGCATAACATGAACGATTTGAGCAGGGTATTATAGGAAAATTATAAGAGTAAATGTATTGTCAGGCAGATAATTAAGGACACATAGCTATGTCACTGATATCATGCTTTTATAATAGAGCCCGTCATGGCTAGTCTACTGCAGTTCATTCCTTAGCAACGTCACTGATGGCAGCAGGCACCCAATATAAATCGAACAGCCATCGGTACACCTCCTCCATTGTATCTACCATCATGGATAAATTCATTAACTGAAGACGCTAGATTGATGCGTGGCCAGAACTTGGAAGGTGGAGAGATACAAAGTATGTAGAGCAACGGGATCAATCTAACTTGTGCAAACACTGTTGCAGGGATTGTGTGCTGCCGCGGGAGGAGATGCAGACCACCCCTGGTGGTCGTCCTCGTTCCTTACAGTGCTCTAGATAGGCATCTACAGGTTCAATGTTTTTAATCATCTGTTTTGGATAAATAAGATTTATTGGGAGTTTGTGATTATAATGGGAGGTAGAGTACATCAGAGATTTAAAGATAATGGAGTACTTGCCTGCAGTGTACGGATAGGAGTGACCGGGGACAAACTCTAATAATGTAGGGTGGCGCCATCTCTCTGCTCATAGTTCCTCTACTTGATCTGAAGCTTCACCAACAATAGTGGATGTCCGACTTGTTTGATTCCAACTTGTTTGATGTCTCTCCTTCTGCATTACATCTTCCATTTAATTGGAGTTTGCTTAGGTCTTGAAGTTGAGGGGATTGAACGCCTTCTCGTCAGTCAACGTGGAGGTGTTGGGGTAGTGACGATCCAACATGGATGAAGATTGAAAAGAGATTGGTTGGAACACTTTAGATGGTTGTTGCTAACCGGATGAGGAGGAGCAGTGCTAGGGCTCTGTTTCTCTCACCGGCAGGATTGGCGAAGGAAGAAGTTTGCAAAGGGATTTTTTTTTCTTCTAAAAGAATTTCACGTGAGACAACAGCCTAGGTTTTTTTTTTTCTAAAAGAGCTATACGTGGGACATCAGCCTAGGACTCCTAATTACACGTGGGATAGGAGCCAATTTTTCCCCTAAAAGTGCTATACGTGGGACATTAGCCTAGGACTCCTAAGTTACCTTATCCTTTTTTTCCCTAAAAGTGCTATACGTGGGATATTAGCCTAGGACTCCTAAGTTAGCTCATCCAACGGCTCTAGATGATTAACTTAGAGATCGTACGGACAATCTCTACTCCTAATGTCTCAGTTGGTAGTCTGCGTTCCGGGTTTATTTTCGTCCCACAATTTTCTCCGGGCTTTTTGCTGGTTTTTTTCGCCGGTTTTTTTGTCCCCTCCCCCACCCCACCCCACGCACGAACCGCTCCCCTCCCTCTCCTCGCGTGAGCGGATCCTCTCTCTGGTACCCTCGCACGCGCTAGGGTTCCTGCGCCGCCGCCAGCTCGTCGACCAGCCCAACGTCCTGCTGCTCCGCGCCTCGCTTCCCTCGTCGCTCGCCTTCGGACTCCTCGCTAGCCTCAGGCGATCCATCGCTTGTCTGCAAGCCAAGCCGCCGCCTCTCCACCAAGAAAGAGGGCTCCCGATCTCCGCCGTGGTCGACCAACAGCCCATCGCGCCTCCTCCGTCGCCTCGTCACGCGTGTTGTCTGCTCCGCCACCTCACCGCCTGCTCCGTCGCCTTGCCACGCGCCGGCCGCCTTCTCCCCCTCGTCTCGCCGCTTCTCTCCGTTCGCACTAGGAGATCAAGAGGGAAGGGATCCCCTTTTCTGCAAAGCCCGTGCCTTGCCGGCTTCGGCGGCGGCGCTCGATGACCCGCTCCTCGTCCTTGAGCACTTCCTCCAGACCTCGAGCTCCGGCGGCGGCGGCGTGGGAAAGACGACCAGGGCATGGGGAAGACGAAGACTTGCTCCACACATATGCCACTGCCCCGTGCTTGTCTTGCTCCTTGAGTTGGCGGGCTGATGATGGAGGATCTGCACTCTTCGCTCCACTGGCACCGTCGCTGCCGCTTCTGCTTCTGCTCCCCGCTCGCCCACGGCGCAGGTCTGTCTTCTGAATTTACAGGTGATGTCTGTCTGTTGAAGCAAGCAGGTGAGCTGATTTGTGCAGCGATTGGTTTGTGCAGCGATTGGAGGAGGAATGGAGTATTGCATAGGATTCGATGCTGCTTCCATTGGTGCAGGTGAACATACAGTATACATTCAGTTAGACTTGCACTTTGTATGCTTTCAGTATTGGTGAACATATAGTATAGATTCAGTTAGCCTTGCACTTTGTATGCTTTCAGTATTGGTGAACATACAGTAGATAAACATACAATATAAATTCAGTATGAACAGTACTGGTGATAATTGAATTCAGATGGGAACATCCTCAGGCCCCTGTTCTTATTCTTATTCTGAAAATTTATTCTTTACACTTTATTCTTTGGTTACTTCAAGTGAGTAACTACAATACCTTCAAGTGGGTAACTCCATTTTCTGATTTTTTTTACACATTAACCATGATATTTGTTCCTCTGTTCTGGTCATAATGATAATCTGATTGTTGAACCCTTAATCATTCTCATAATATGAATGCAACAAGAGCATCCAAAATCTGGAGCAAACAATGTTTTAAATTTTCCAAACTTCTGTTGAAAAGTTAACTGAATTTTTTGTATCAACATTGCAACATTTCAGCATGACAACTCAACTTAACTCAATTCAGGAAATTAAATGGCATATTGCAATATTTACAAAGATTCAGTTAACTTCTATTAACATTCAGTTAACTGAAGAACATGTTTATCCAGACCAAGAACATTTAGTTAACTTCTTTGACATTGGAGGTGAACACATTCAGTTAACTTTTTTGCAACATTTATGCAGAATACATGATCAATTGCGTTTGAAATTAATGAACAAGCGCAATTTGCAGAAATTGGAGCCCGGGTTCTTCCTCTCACCGGCAGCAGCACAAGCACGGGATTAGTGTTTGAAATTAGGGTCTTCTGAATGTTGTTTCCTTGTTGCTGAAGATAGGTGACTCTAAGGAATGTAGGTAGGCTGGCTATGTCGCCGAGGTTGAGAGGGAGAGCCCACTACCTTTTCTGATTAATGTTGTTTAGGTTTAGAGATGGTCCTAACACTAATCCCCTTACACCCAAAACAAAAAAAAAATCCTAATCTAATGTTATCTCACCTAAAAGAAAAGCATCCTAATATAATGTTATCTCTGATTTCTTTCGCAAATGTTACTGTTCGTAATTCCCGAGCTTGTGTAACGTCTTTGTTTTATTGCTTTCCATTGGGAGTATTCTTATGCATGATTGCTTCTTCAGACTGCAAATGTAGCTGGTGCAATCCGGGAGGCGAAGAATAAGCTTGAGAAGAAGTTGGATGATCTTACTTTGTAAGACTTACTCTCGAAAGGAGAATGCGGGTATATTTTTCTCTGTCTTCAGTGCTTTTATGTTTATTGTGGTCCCTTTATTTTCGATGTGCTACCCTGGATGTCGTAGTTTGAGACAGTTCTGCTTGTTCCTGCCAGTATAAGGACAAATACAATTTCGCCTACGAAACTTTCATTCTTTCCCTGTTCTGTTTCTGTAGATTTTCTTCTTATATAAGATACACATATTTTTTTTGTTACAAGCAAATTAGATTGGTCTTCTGTATGTTCAAATGTATCCATAATTTTTTCTGTTTTATATGCACGTACCAATCTTGGTCTTCTGTATGCAGGGTACACTCCTGATGGCTGATGATGTTTCACAACCTCTTCTGTAGATTTTCAGAATACCGACGGAAATATTGCGTTGGAACGATCCCGGGTCGGCGGGGGCGGCCAGACCAGGTGGCAAATGCGGTGCACAAGTTGAGGAGCGAAGGTAAAGAGGAAAGGCCACAACAACCCGAGCAGCAGGGAGGGGATGGAGCAGCGGCTGCGCAGATGCGTCGACCCGAGCAGTTGCGAGAGCGAATGAAGCTGCGGTTGCACAGACAAGCTTGTGGAGGTGTCAGTATGCACGCATGCGTCCCTGACTTGGAGCACGCCTCTGGCCTGGTAGGATTCTCGCTCTGCCCCGGCCTCAAGGGCGTTCGTCTATCTGTGTCGTGCTCGGGACGATGCACTAATGCAGGTGTGGTTCTTCAGCTTTTCTTTGTCTTTTTGCCGGTTGGGGATGGTCAGTTCCATCACACTGCGAGGAGATGATTCATGGCCGGTCGGGGATGGTCACCTGCGGTGAGCACGAGTACCTCCTCCATATCCTCCCTATACTAGCACCCTTGGCGATGAAAATGATAGCCCGGAGAATCCCTCCTTCACACCTCTTTTCCATATCTGTCAGATTGTCCTCTTCAGCAAGGTGTCTATGCATGAATCATATTTATGATTTCTTTGCATTTTTAACAATTAATATAGATTTTTGTACTCACAGCCCAAAGGCCAACCTTAATACTGGACCTCGATAGGGGCATGTGGCCAACCATGCCGGAGGATGCAGAGGAGTTGTTTGGGAATGTTATCATCAGAGGACCCAAGAAGTAGCCCACCAAGGATGCATGGATCAACCACGGAAGTCCATTGTGAGTTTGATGCTTCTCATGTGTTCACTGTGGTGCAATGAAGATCTGATGGGCAATGGTCTCATGACATTTCCTTTCTGAAAACTTAAATTTATAGCTTGCAATCCATCTGAGGCGAGGGTTCATGATAGACAAGCCAATAGATTTGGGGGTCCACTTCCCGGTGAAACAAATGTTCATTGCGGACAATACGAAGACGATGATTGGTACAATCAGGTGAATATATTAGAATTTTTATTCTTCTCTCTCCATGTCTATGTTTGTGCTTGATCAACTGTCCACTTAATGATTTTAGTTGTACAAAGTCCTAAGCTGGTCTCACTAGGTCGTACCCAGTGGCGGAGACAGGGGGGCCAGCAGGGGCCCTGGCCCCCCCTAACACCATGATTTTGCGTGTAATTTGCTATGAACAGTGGCAAAATTAGTACTAATTTGCTGCTAAAAAACTATTTTTCAACACTTTGGCCCTCCCCAACCTGTTTTAGTAGCATTTTGCCTCCCTTATAGATATTTTCTGGCTCCGCCACTGGTTCGTACTCGTACCACACCGTGTGAAGGTTATGGGCAAGGTGGTTGAGCTTGATGCCACCGAGTTGGAGGTTATTGCTTTGGCGACGCCGAAGGCCGTTCACGCGAAGAGGAGATGTGCCTGGTGACGAGAAGTCTTAGACCACATGTGAGTTTTGCTTCCTATCATTTCAGCAGTGTGTGTACATGTTCAAAATTGTTGGCTATAAACACTTGAATTATCTCCAATCATGTACTTCAGTTTCTACCATCTTCCATATTTACCATGTTTTGTCACTTAACAAAATTTTACATAACTATTTTGTGTATGCATGCAAAATTCTGGTTTAGAAACTTAATGCAGAATTCTGAACAAAATTATCATTCAGTATTACGAATTTACATTTATCATAAGAAATGGCAAACTCATAGGTATTTCAATCTAGAAATTACAATTCATGTTCAGGGAAGATGACAAGCTTCTAATTAGCGGTAACTTTATTCTGTTGAAACCGAAAGATATGGATGAGCCATGATAATGAGTGTTAGGGGGTTGGACGGCACGATGTAAAAAGATATCATTTCTACTAAATAACTTCATTTTCTGCAGAAACTTCCTTGCACTAAACTTAAAATATTGGCTTCTCCAGATGTACATAAGCTATTAGCTCTTAGCTCTATTTAATTCGACTCATATTTATGAAAGTCCTCTTTTGATCCCGAGTTCACAAGCTCCCTGATGAACAGTAAAATCCAAAAAAAATAGTTAAAGAATTCAAAAAATTCTGGATTTAAACATCGATGAAATTTTTAACTTCCTGCAAATTTTGATGATGAAATAACATCGGTGGAGGTCTGGACAAAAAGAAAAAAATCGATGCTCCAAAATGCTTCTGAGAACAAATCTTTTGGAGCGTCGATTTTTTTTTTGCCCAGAGCTACACGAATGTCGTGTCATCAGAAACATTTGCAAGAAGTAAAAACTTTCATAAATGTCTATAAAAAATTAGTTTTTTAATTTTTTTACTGTGTTTTTGGATTTTACTGTTCATCAAGGAGCATGTCAGCTCGGGTTCAAATACTCCACGTCCTCATATTTATTCCTATTCTCCTTTTGTCATTTTTTACATCTAGGCATATAGTGTTTTGCTGTGTCTCAAAGTTTTACCTTTTTAATAGTGATATGTGTTTATATTTTGTGGATGTTTTTGTTGCTGGTATATATTCTCAAGTGATAATCATCATATCTTGTCAAACTCTATGTTATGAGGGGTATAAAAATATAATCGGATATAAATTTGATAGTATGCTACCTTGGCCAATATACTGCATCATGTGAATGTTTCTCGTTCTCAAAAGTGCACTATATCTGGCCTCTCTGGCCATGAAGGCTGCAAGGTTGCACCTTGGAGCTCAAAATTTGGTGTCTTCGCATTGAAGGATCCAATCCATCGACTTTGGAGTTTGAACATGTCACTTGTGATGGGGAGAGGAAGAGATGACTTGCATACACTCGACAATGAGTGTGTTAGCAGCATGGTGGCTCGGGACTGTACAAGTTGTAGTAGCCCCTTCCCTTATACATGTTTTGTTTTGATTGGAAGCACCTTATAATTTAGCTAATATATGGATTTCATTTACATCGTCTGTCCAAGTATGCGAGGCCCATGAGACGGGCATTAATCACTTCTCTTTTTTCTCAGTATTTTGATAGGGGACCTATGTATATGGAAGGAGTTAGCATCATGTAAATCGTGTCACCAATTTAAGGATCCTCGTGTTTTCTTACTTTTCAACACGTATTTGTGATTTTGTTCACAAGTTTTCAATTTCATTATGTAGAATGAAGACAATATTTTTGTCGTATTTTTTGTCCATGTAGAGGATACAAGACATTATATTAAGTAATTAATTAATGAAATAATGAATTAACTTACATATGTGTATGTTTATGCCTCCCTCTTTGTCCCTCCCAGTGAGAGGGCGATGATAAGGACGGTTGTCTTCGGGTGTCCCACAACGTGGTTGACGGATTGGCGGTGTGAGGAAATGTGTGACTATGGATGGAGCTCAACAATTGGGCTACAATGACAGGAAGAAAAGATGTTATGGGAAGAGAGTGGTTGATTACAAATCAAGTGTTAGCTATGTTGCAGCGACTGTCCACACAACTGAAGACAAGTTTAGTCATTTGTTTAATTTATTTATATGTACTGTATTGTAGCCCGTAGCAACGCACGGGCGGTCTACTAGTTTGTTTAGTTTTGAGGATTAACGTGGAGCCTTGTATGGTGCCTCCGATTAGTAAATATAAGATTGTCCTTTTATCCTGGTGGTGCTTCTTAACTTGTGGGGATCGGTTAACGTGAAGCTTTTCTTGTCTATTTTTCTTTGTTGATGACGTGAGGCTTTCCTTTTTTTTGGACTAATGTTGGACGTGTGAGATCCGTTTTGTCTCATATATATAATAGGACGGGATAATCTGTGTTACGTAAGTTTGCTTCTTTTTATATCACGGGCAATCAGCCGGTTCATTGATTTCTTTTTCCTTTTATCATCGCGATTTGTTTTGGCAGTTTATCAGTGTTTTTAATTGCGGTTTTGTTTCTTAATTTGTGGGAACGGGAGCGTGCTTTCCCTTTTTTACGTGAGGTGATTTTGCTTCTTAATTTGTGGGAACAGGTGGGGTATTTCCTTTTTTTGCACGAAGCTTTCCTTGTTTTCTTCAAAGAACTTTCCTTATTTGTTTGTTTGTTTTTTTACATTTTTTTTCTTGGTTTGGTTAGCAAAAGTTGGACGTGTCAAATGCGTTTTTTATTTGACAGGATCATTTGCATTATGCAAGTTGTCCTTTTATCTCCTTCAAAAAAAAAGTTGTCCTTTTATCCTCCCTTTAAAAAGACGGAAATGTTAACGGCCACACGTGTGGGCGTTGACCATCTCGACCACACGCATCCATCACCGTCCAGTACTATATGCACGAATCTTGGCACAGTCTGGCTGATTTTCTGTGCCACGTAGGACAAGGCGTGTGTGTGGTGTGTGACATAGTTCGCCCACACATACGTTTTACCATACGAAGGGGCCGGTGTGTGGGCGTTTAGCAGTTCACGCACACACCAGTTTTCAGTCACGCACAAGGACTGGTGTGTGGGCATTTGCCATCTCGCCCACACGCCAGTCCCCTCTCCCACACCCAAGCTGCTAGTTGCCATGTGTTTTTGCAGCGCACATGGCAACCGTCCCTAGTGTGCTTTATAAGCAGGTGGCAACTCTCTTTTTTACCCGAGTTGCCATGTGTTTTTGCAGGGTACACGGCAACTGCCTAGTATGCACGTAAGCATATGGCAACTCTCTTTTACCGAATTGTCATGTGTTTTTGCATGGTACATGCCAACTGCCCCAACGTGCACGTACATGGCAACTTCCCTAACGTGCACGTAAGCAGATGGCAACTCTTCCCTTTTACATGGCAACTGCCCTAGCATGCTTGTGAGCACATCGTAACTCTCTCAACTGCCTAGTGTTAGTATGTGGCAACTCCTAAAGTTATGAAATCATGGCAACTACATTAGATCAGACCATACATGGCAACTGCAGTTGAGCAACCATGGCAACTGCAGTTGTCCGACATGGCAACCGTAGTTCAGCGACATGGCAACTGCAGTTAAACGAACATGGACGAGGGTATGGACCATGGCAACTGCGGGAGCGCGGTGGGCGTCACGCGTCGTGTGCGGGACCAGGAGGGTACAAGGCCTGACATACGGGCGTTTGGGCGTTATCAACTTCGCCCACACGCACGCGTGTGAGAGGGTTCGGGAGGGAAAAAAAGATGTGTGTGGGCATTAGTTGTGTTTGCCCACACGTAGGTGTGTGGGCTGGTTACTGTCCATGCCACACGAGGCGTGTGGCACAACTACCCGATACACCACACGTGTGGCAGTTATCGGGACCCTAAAAAGATTGTCCTTTTATCCTGATGTTGCTTCTTAATTTGTGGGGATCGGGTGGGTGCTTTTCTTTTTTCTTTTTACGTGAGGAGGTTATGCTTCTTTTAGGGGCGTTTGCTTTTTTTTTCTTGAGGAAGGGGTGATTTTCTTCTTAATTTGTGGAATGGGTGGGGGCTTATTTTTGGACGTCGGTATCTCCCGAACGTTCGGGCTAGGAGGTGAGCGATCCGAACGAATCGTTCGATGCAGCAGGGAAGTACGACCGAATAGTTGTGTTCGTTGCCATCTCTCCCTAGTCCGAACCATCCACCAAATCCACATCAGGTGGGCCTTTTGCTAGGCTTGCTGGCCCAAACGAGTCCCTTTGCGAAAAATATTTTAAAAAGTGGAAAATACACGAAAACAGCCCAACATGAAAACTGAGAAAAAAAATTGTACAATAAAATTGCCACAAAAATCTAGAAATTGCCATCACTTGTTATAATTGTTGAGGCTACAGTACCTACAGAAAAAGAAAAATTCCATGATAGATGGCAACTAGGAAAAATTTCATGATGTACAAAAAATAAAAATAAAAAGTTGCCATGCTACAGGAAATAAATTGCCATGGTTGCATGAAAATTTGAAATTTGTTTAAATATAAATAGCCGTGGGCGTCAAGAAATTGCCATGGTCTGCACAACAAAAAATGCCATGTTGCATAGAAAAAATTGCCGTGACCATAAAACTAAATTTGCCATGGTCGCAAAAGAAAATTAATTTTGACAATATGCAGAAAGAAAGAAAATTTGCCATAGTCATAGAAACACGCATTGATGGCAAAAACAAAGGACCCCGATAACTCCCGACTGTTCGGTGTGCGAGAGCCCCAGACCGAACGACTCGTTCGTGATAGGGGAGGCAAACGACCGAACGATGTCGTTCGGGACAAGAAGAACCCAACCCGAACACCATCGCCCCAGGCTTTTTTTCGTTTGAAAGAGAAATAAAGCCCAGTTTTCCTAAGACCTACTGTGACTAAGAAAGGTCGCTTTTGGTTGTGAATAAAAAGGCCAGATTTTGCCATACTCTGAAAAGAAATTGAAAAGGTCTAAAAATAAATTTGTCGTGATAGAAAAAAATGAAAACATTCTACTACCAAAACGTCAAGTCAAAAATATGCAATCATCTTTACAAGCAAAAACATTGCCATGCTAAAAAAAGATTTTTTTATGCAATGGCGAAAAAGAAAGTTGGTCGCAAGATCTTATGGGTTTCACCTCTAGTCTACCCCAACTTGTTTGGGACTAAAGGCTTTGTTGTTGTTGTTCTAATGGCAAAAAAGAAAAAGTTCATGGCAATTTTGCATCTATATCATGATGGCAAGAAATGTGGATTGTAAAACTGTATGCTATTTTTACTATATAAATGAAGATCTAAAAAATGTGCATTAAACATTGCCATCATGTGGAGCAGAAACAAAAATGCAACATCTTTTGTTTAATAGTAGGGGCAGAAAAAAAGTCAAACTTGCCATGCTCCATAGAAGTAAAAATGCCATGAGCGAGAAAAAGTGAATTTGCCATGTATGTTTAATGTAAATTGCCATGGCAATATAAAGGTTAAATTTGCCATGGCAAATAGATAGGTTAATTTTGCCGTGGCAAAAAATTATCATCTATGTTAAAGTAAAATTGCCATGTATTTACAAGTAAAGTTGCGATGGCAATTAAGGTAAAAAAATTGCCATGACAAAAAAAGTAAATGTTTGACATGGCAAAAAAGAGTAAAAATTGCCGCATATAGCATGTAATAGAAAATTTTCATGTATTTAATGGTAAAATTTGCCATGCTCCATGAATTTTCCTTTATTTTTACATGGCAAGTAAGAGGTAAATTCTGCCATGACAAAAAAAGAAGGTACATTTGACATGGCTAAAAACAGTAAAAAAATTTGCATGGCAATGAAAAGGAAATTTGTTGCCATGAATGTTGAAGTAAATTTGCCATGTATGTGCGAGTAAATTTTCCAATGCAAAACTGAAAGGGTAATTTTGCCATGTCGTAATAAAGGAAATTTTGACGTGGCAAAAAAAGAGTAAAAAAATTGGATGGCAAATGAAGCTCGAAATTGCCATCGCAAGAAACTGAAGTTTTGGCATGCTAGAAAGAAAAAAAATACCATGTTCTTAAAAGTTATGAAATATCAAAAAACCATGGTGAAAAAAATGCATATTAAATTGTCGTGTTATTTGAAAGAAAATTGCCATGGGTTGTAGAATAAATTTGCCATGAAACGTTATTAAATATCAAAAGGCCATACAGTAAAACTACCATGGTAACTATTAAAAAGTCCCATGGTACTCCTTCCATCCCAAAATTCTTCTCTTAAATTTGCCATGGGATAAATCCGTATCTAGACAAATCTAAGACAAGAACTTTGAGACGGGGGTAGTATGTACGAACAAACTAAAGTGTAAAAGTAACTACAAAAAATTTGCCATGGAAGAAAAGTAAATTTGACATGGTGAAAATAAATAAATTTGCAATGATATTTCATTGTCATGATACATAAAGTTAATTGGCCATAGTTTGTGAAACAAATTAGTCATGTTCTAGAAATACTTCATCATGTTCCAAAAGTTATTCACCATGGTCCATCAAGTAAAAAGCCAAGGTTTGTAAAAATATCTGTTCTTGTGAAAAAAGAGATGGCAAAATTAGCAAATTTTCCATGGCCACGTGGCAAATTTAGAAGATTTGTTCCTTACGAAAGAGATGGCAAATTAGGATCTGATTCTGAATTTTGCAATGCCAATGTTCAAAACTTGTTCTTAAAAATGCCATGTGACAGATACAATTGGCTCTAAAAGATGTCATATTTGATTAAACAAAAGTTTTGACTTTTGCCATATGATTTTTCAAACTATGCCATGACATTTCACAAGAAACTGTCATCTTTTGGAGCATTTCCTATTAAATTTGCCATGGACCAGAATTATCAATTTTCAGGAATTTGTCATGTATTGTAGCGGTAGTACCACGAGATAGAGCAACTACAAAAAGATCACACATCTACACATATACTCACATCTGTACAACAAAAGGTAAATAGCTAGAGCATCTCCAAAAACAGTAGGAGAGATAGCAGCACTTGTAGTTGAAACTTGCAAAGCTCCTTAACCGGGGAACCACTATTGCCGATGCGGGCATGTGGAGCACGTCGGGGACGGGGTGTGAGCATTGAAAAATTTCTGACCTCAACCATCGGTTTTTGTTTTACAATTCAACGACGCCTCAAAAAATTGACATGGAAAGATGCCACACATTCAGAAACAATACAGCAGAAAACCTGAGTTGCCATGTAGTGCACTCGGAGAGCATAAAAATAGTGTCAGGTAGTGACTACAAGAATTCCTGTGTGTTATGTATAAAAGATGCCACACATTCAGAACCAGAACATCAGGGGAAAAAAATCCTGAGTTGCCATGTAGTGCATGAAAAAGGCGTGCAGAAAATTTCTGTTAATGCCTCCAAAAATTGCCATGTATATATGTGTAGAAGATTGCATACATTCAGGAAAATGAATCAAAAATCCTAAAATCTAATTGTCAGGCATGTACGGGGTGCTCGTATGATATAGCTCGCCGGCGTGGTTGTACAAATGTGCATCGTGGATTCTACAATCATCTATGATTCCCAAAGGAAGTCAGCAAAGGAAATTACAAGTTGCGGCGACGACAGAGAACAGGGGAGGATGGATGGAGCATCGGTGATTACCTCCGGACGAGAGAGGAAAAATAGGTGCTGGTGATTCCCCTCTATACCGGCGACGGTATGCAGCTCCTGTCGCAGGCGACGTAGATCGCAGCACGCACTGCTGCCGGTGCTGGTGCTTCCCGTCGAGCCTGACGACAGTGTGCAGATCCTCGTCGCAGCAACCTCGTGCGTGCAACACAGCCATCCGTGCTGCTGCTGCCCCATCGAGCTAGTCGCCAGTGAGCAACCCTTACACGCAGGCCGGGCAGCTCATGGCGTCGTCGCGCAGGCCGATGCGTCCCAGCCCCCGGTGTTTCTGCCTGACGGCTGTCGACCATGTACAGGAATGAAGTCGCAAGGGACGAGCTTCGTGGGCCGCTGCGGCCGCCGGTCCTGCCAAGAGGAACGGGCGTAGAGCGCGTCGCCGGAAATGGCGCGTCGTGCAGGTCGCGTCGCTGTGGACCTCCTTGTGCGGAGGGCGGCGCAACGGAGGCGAGTCCATCCCCAAGCATCACGGACGACGACGATGTGGACGCCGACGACCTCCCGTTCCGTCTTCGGGGGAGTGGTTGGGCGAGTCCGTCACCGGCCAGGACCTCACCTCGTCGGGCCCTCGACAGGCTCCACCCGCCACCTCTGTTGCCCCGCGTCCTCCGCTCCGTCGCCAGAGGAGCGGTCGGACGAGTCCGTCCACCACCTCTCCTCGCCGTCCTCTCGCGCTCGTCGACTGGTCGTCGGCCACGATCTCACCGCGAGGATTGGGATGTGGGGACAGGAGTGGGAAAATGGGATAGGGGAGTGGGTCTGTGAGCGGTGGAGAGTGCGTTCGTTCGTGACGACCGCCTCTGATCCCGAACGCTCCACTCTGGGTGACGTGGCTGGGGATAAGCTTTGAGATCCGTGCATTTTGATCTAGTGGCTATGGACACGTTCCGGACGAGATCTGAAAAAGCAGGCCGTTCGGGAGTTATTGATTCCGTTATTTTTTTACGTGAAGCTTTCCGTGTTTGTTTGTTTTTTACATGATTTTTTTCTTGGTTTGTTTAACAAAAGTTGGACGTGTCAGATGCGTTTTTAATAGCACAACACCATTTGCATTACGCAAGTTGTCTTTTTATCCTGGTCGTATATTTTACAATCTAACTGTTTAATTAATTTTACGGAAAAACTAATGCCCATACGTGTGGGCGTTTGCACATCGCCGACACACCTCCATCACCACTCTTTTTGCCACGTATGAACAGATGACATCAGCAGAAATCTTTTTGGTTTTCAGCTTAAAAATGTTTTATCTCCTAATTAAAAAATCGAATCAAAAATCTGTTTTCACCATTAAATCCATCTCGACGAGATCTTCAAAACTAGACCCCATGTTGATATGTTTCGACGAAAAAAAATTGCCTAAAAGTTGCCATCATGTTTACACTGTAGTTGCCATAGTGCTTAAACTAAAATTGTCATGTGGCAATTTTAGTTTGTATAGCATGGCAATTTTAGTTTTTTTATGATGGCAATTCCAGTACTTTGACCATGAAAATATTTTTTCGTACGAACCATGGCAATTTTAAGTGAATATATCATGGCAATTTTAGTTTATGGTGCATGGCAAGTCTAGTTTCTTAATTCCCCGTTTTATAATATGTCAAAATTACTTTTAAATGTAGAAGAAAATAGCTGAAACATATCATGGCAACTTCAGTGTAAACACCATGGCAATTCATGTGCAATAGACATGGCAACTTTTAACAAAGATTGATATGAGATATAGTTTCAAAGATCTCGTCGCGAGTGATTTAATGGTGAAAACGGATCTTCAATCGGATTTTTCATTTAAGAGATAAAACATTTTAAAAACTGAAAATCCGAAAAGATTCCCACATGCATGCATGTGGTCACATGGCATAGTCTTTGTTTTATACGCGTGTGGGCGGGTTTGACTCCCACCACACGTGTGGGTGTTAGCTTTGTCCTAATTTTAATGATGTGGATTAATGAGAGATCATGAATAGTGCCTCCAATTAGTAGATATAAGATAGCAAATCATGGATTCAATAGATGTAGTTCGCTCCCCCTGTTCATGATAGGCTTTGCTCTCTTTCGTATATGGTGAAAATGAAAACATAGACCATATATTTATTCATACCAATAACAAACTGTGTGTGCCTATATACGTAATGTATGGTAAGCATCAGTAATCCTTTCTTCTCGTAGCCCCCTTGCAACTAATCATATGATCCATGCTCTCTGAAGTTATATGAGCTCATCATCCATGCATGATGTGAAAATAGTAAATTAGTGTTAAGAAGATCGAATTGTATGAAGCCAATACCTGTACCCGGCTTGGATGAGAAGCTCATCGAGCCACATACATCCTCGTTGGCGGTTCTCGACTTGATATCCTCTTCATCACCTGGGCTTTCATTACGTAATCGGTAACACGTGCTCAGTGAGCGTCCTTTTTGCTACAGAATTTTCATATTATGTAAAAAAGAAGAATTGTGGAAAAGAGGGGACCCACTTTAAATATGAATGTGAAGCATACACCATGATTCTTTCCTTTAATATATAACCCATTATATGAGATGTATGCCTGGTTCTGATATTGTTAAAGAAACAAATGGACACTGAACTTATCTGCTCACGATGCATGAAAGTCTGCATATGCATGTATAACATATTTATATGAACTACATGAAATTGGCAGACACGCTGCTCTTAGGAAGCAGTGCACAAGCATCTCGGTTCGAATCCGACTAGCGCCATTCTTGAAACATATACTTTAGTATCATGGATTTGGTCAGCACACACAAATTCTATGAAGTTTCTTAGTGTTATTTGGTCAGATATTAATTACATAACAACTCTTACTAAGCAAGTCCAAGATCCATACAACAGATGCATAAACTGTACAACAATCAACTCACCTATGTTTTAATTATTTATAGTACATAAATTTAAAAAGTACGATATTAAAACTAACCAAGCAGAAAAATATGATTAAATCCTACCAAGAGGTTAACTTGACCTGCTGAATGCATACATATACAATCCATGTCTGGAACCACATTATCAAAAAAATTCCATCAGAATAAACTATAGTTTGTGCTTCTAAAGATGCACATATCATGTTTGGTCATCAGATGGGCGTAAACTGGTAGCTGCTCAGTCGCTTTAGGAGTAGTGATTAATCGATGAATCGGTCTATTAACTGGATTAAACTGGTATCGGTTGGGATTAACCGGCCTGACAACTGATTAAACGGTCTAACCAGCCAATTAATCGGCCTGGCAAGTTAACATGATGAATAGGTGTTATTCGATTCGGCCATGGTATGAGTAACGATTAACTGGCACGTTAACTGATTAATCGGGTGAATTCTTGAACAGTGGCACCTAGAAATCCAAGCCATCCAAGTAATACGTAGGTCTGAAACTAAAGAAAGCATATCATAAAAATGTCTCAGAACATAAATATTGGTTGTACTTTCTCATCATTTACCAAATCTCAAATTGCAAGAGTACAACATAAAAAATCCTCAAAAAAGGAAAACATACTCACTTCTTGCCCCTTGCATACCTGCAATCTGGCGGCTTCACCAAAAATGACGGCTATCAAATCTGAGACAAACTGCCATCAATGCACCGCCTTCTCGACTGAATTGAATTGCAGTTTGGTCAGGCATGGAAGCTGAGATTGGACCTACCTTATCCTCAGCCAAGATGGCTTGTGACTATCAGATCTGATACAAACTGCCATCAATGCACCGCCTTCTCGAATGCATTGGACTGCAGGTTCATCGGGCATGAAAGCTGAGATTGGTACTACCTTATCCTCAGCCAAGATGGCATGCGGCGTTTCTGGCCCAGTCGAGACTCAAAGATTGCAGACAAACGGATCGACGAGAGGCTGCCTGGATCATAATTATTAGATTACGACATGAAGCATGGAGAAGACACGGGAGGAGGAGCACCGGAGTAGGAGGAGGAGCCCGAGCTGCATGGGTAGATGGTGAGTCCGCTAGGGATTGTTTTTTTTAACACAGTACAGATGCAAGCGCTCATACACATGCGCATACACTCATCCTTATGAAGGCACACGCGCACACCCTACCCCTATGAGCACCTCCGAAAGACTGAGCCGGCATATCATCTTGAAATTTACGAAGTCACCATAGGCACCTCATCGTCGATGGAAACGTCTTCTCCCATTGAATGCACATCGCCGGAAATCCTGAAATAAATCCTGGAATAATTGCGAGCACCAGGATTTGAACTCTGGTGGGCTGGGGATACCACAGTCCCTCTAACCATCCAACCACAGGTTGGTTCGTGGATTGTTTGGTTTCTACAGCGTGGAAGATGTTCTCTCTTTTTTTTGGGCGTGGAGGAAGATATTCTTTGAATTCGTGGAACACAGATTGCTACTCCCTCCGTTCCTAAATATAAGTCTTTGTAGAGATTTCACTAGGTGGACTACATACGGAGCAAAATGAATGAATCCACACTTAAAATGTATCCATATACATCCGTATGTAGTTTATAGTGGAATCTCTACAAAGACTTATATTTAGGAACGGAGGAAGTAGAAAGGACGTGGGAGGTGGGACATCACGTGTGGACTCATGAAACCTCATCCAAGGACGTGGGGGGTGGGACAGGACGTATGGACTCATGAGACCTCATCTGATGGCTCTAGACACTTAAACTCAAGATTGGACGGACATTAATCTTATTTTGAAGGTGGAACTTCGTATGGTGCTTTCAATTAGTAAATATAAGATTAGGTGCTCCTGCTTGAATATCTTCAGTTTTTCTTTGTTCCTATATGAATTCAAGCAACCTGACAGCAGAAGCTAGTGTTATGCTGATGAGTTCCAAGCAAGACTGAGTATCTCCATCGTGCTGTTACTCATTGGTTTTTCCACATAGTGGTGTTTACATGATCCCTCAAATTCCGACCGAAAAATATTAGTAGATTTAGTGGCTTATTTGATTTTTAGAACCCTTAATTTTCAAGCTGTCTAAATAATACTGCCATGTTGCTTTGGACCTTTTTAGTTGCAGCTACAGTTTGTAGTAAGTAAATATGTGTGTTTGATCTTTGATGTGATGTTTTGGGTTCTCACTTCTCAGCGGATGCGGATGTGATAAAAAAAATGTTCGGCATGATACCTCTAGCTCATATTTGTATTCTCAAGTATGATAAAAGAGATACGGTATGGATCATATTTTTTAATTCGCTTTAAGAATACTTCTGTATATTTTCCTCTTCCAGTTGACTCATACATATGTAGACTGCTAAATAATATGTGTGTTCAGTCAAGCATTCTCAGTGTCAATTGCAGCTAACAGATGTCTGTGCCGGGCGTCGCAGTAACATTACTATGACAGTCATGAGTATGGGTAAAACCAAGGTACTATTGTTATATCTACATTACTGTATGATGTGAAAATACTACTTTACGTATTTTTAGCATCCACTACTATATATTGTTGTTCAGTTCATTAGCCATTCATGTTGGCTGACAAGTACCATTAGTTTATATTGACGAGGTCAGTTCTATTGATATAACCAAACTGAAAGGATTGGAACAGTTTGGAATAATCTATTTAACTGTTTACTGTATATTTTTTGACGAAAGTAGTGCAACTAAATGAGTCCTCCAAGAGCATTCAGGTTTCTCCATATTATCATAGTAGGACTAATTATACTAAAGGATCATCTCGATGTTAATTTAGGTTTGAACTGTGTCTAGGATTTAAGAATTTTTTATTTCACTTCCCAGTTCAGCTCTCACTACAGTCTACAACTATACGCCAAATAACAATAAAGAATATTTAGATCATCCAACCAGATATGAAGATTATTATTTATGCCTTCAAATGAAGCTATACGTGGACATATCAACTTATGTATTAGTTTTTTAAGAGGGAAAAAGCTGGCCTCTGCATCGATTGATGTACGAACACTGGTAGAAAAAGGGCCTACTGTCCCGGTTGGTAAGGGCCTTTAGTCCCGGTTCCTGAACCGGGACTAATGGGTCGGTACTAATGCCCTGGCCCTTTAGTCCTGGTTCAGTCCAGAACCGGGACAGATGGGCCTCCACGTGGCCTGTGCGCCGAGCCCAGGCAGGAGGGCCTTTAGTCCCGGTTGGTGGCACCAACCGGGACCAATAGGCATCCACGCGTCAGCATTTCTGTGGCTTGGGTTTTTGTTTTTTTAAAGG
>NC_041380.1:22681862-22696421 GCF_002162155.2 Triticum dicoccoides
GGGGGGGGTCGGGGGTTTTGGGGGTTTAATTTAGGTGTTTCATATATATTGTGTTAGCTAGCTAATTAATAGAGAGAAG
Organism: Triticum dicoccoides; assembly: GCF_002162155.2. Lineage (NCBI taxonomy): Eukaryota > Viridiplantae > Streptophyta > Magnoliopsida > Poales > Poaceae > Triticum > Triticum dicoccoides. The sequence continues at coordinate 22,681,942 of NC_041380.1, forward strand.
TGTCCTCTCTTTTGTCCGTGCTTGGTCGACGCTACGTACTATACATACGTATAGAGAGGACTAGCTAGACACGCTAGCTAGCTAGTAAACAAACGAAGGAAACAGAAGATCGTCATGAACATATATGCATACAGAGAGAAGTGATATCGACCACCTCTCCTTCTCCGAGAGATTGGTCGAACAATAAGTTCTCGTATATCTATCCGACACTACCGACTACATATATACAATAATTAATTATCTTTTACAAATATAATCTCCTAACATACGGACACGTGGTCCACATAGTATTCTCCGTCTTCAGCGATCACGTGGTCAAGAAAGAATGCCGCCAATTCCTCTTGAATTGCTCGCATGCGATCTGGTGCTAGGAGTTCATCCCGCATCAGAAACATCTAATTTTAAGAAGGGGGTCAATACATATATATATATATATATATATATATATATATATATATATATATATATATATATATATATATATATATATGAATGAATGAAACTCAACACAAATGATGGTAATAAAATAAAATTGTGAATATTATTATTTACGCACTTCATATTGTTTGTCAGAGTAGCCCCGCTCACAGGTCGTGTCAGCGGGTGCTCTCAACTTCTCGTCTTTCTTACGGTCCTCACTGTGCCATCGCATCAACTTGGCATGCTCTCCGTTTCTGAACAGACGTTTCAACCGTGGTATTATAGGAGCATACCACATCACCTTCGCAGGAACCCTCTTCCTGGGAGGCTCGCCGTCAACATCACCAGGGTCATCTCGTCTGATCTTATACCGCAATGCACCGCATACCGGGCATGCGTTCAGATCCTTGTAGGCACAGCGGTAGAGGATGCAGTCATTAGGGCATGCATGTATCTTCTCCACCTCCAATCCTAAAGGGCACACAACCTTCTTTGCTGCGTATGTACTGTCGGGCAATTCGTTATCCTTTGGAAGCTTCTTCATTATTTTCAGTAGCTTCTCAAATCCTTTATCAGGCACAGCATTCTCTGCCTTCCACTGCATCAATTCGAGTACGGTACCGAACTTTGTGTTGCCATCTTCGTAATTGGGGTACAACCCTTTTTTGTGATCCTCAAACACGCGATCGAACTTCAGCATTTCCTTTTGACTTTCGCATTGCGTCCTTGCATCGACAATGACCCAGCGGAGATCATCATCATCGGGCACATCGTCTGGTTCCTCTTCATCTTCAGCAGCTTCGCCCGTTGCAGCACCATCGTGCACATCGTCTGGTGCATCTTGATGTTCAGTAGCATCACCGTATTCAGGGGGCACATAGCTGCCATCGTACTCTTCTTCTTCGCCGTCTTCCATCATAACCCCTATTTCTCCGGGCCTCGTCCAAACATTATAGTGTGGCATGAAACCCTTGTAAAGCAGGTGGGTGTTAAGGATTTTCCGGTCAGAGTAAGACTTCGTATTCCCACATATAGGGCATGGACAACACATAACACCATTCTGCTTGTTTGCCTCAGCCACTTCGAGAAAATCATGCACGCCCTTAATGTACTCGGAGGTGTGTCTGTCACCGTACATCCATTGCCGGTTCATCTGCGTGCATTATATATAATTAAGTGTGTCAAAAATTATTACAGAACATCATGAATAGATAATTAACTGACCAAATTAATAGAAATTCATCATCACATAAAAACCAAAGTACGTACATAGTTCTCATCTAACAACATAAAGCTCTGCAGAGCATCTAAATTAATTAAACCATACATTGAAACTATGTAAAACATTTCAATGCGAAAACAAATGCGATCATAATCGCAACCAAGGTAACAACTGATCCAACGGCATAATGATACCAAGCCTCGGTATGAATGGCATATTTTCTAATCTTTCTCATCTTCAAGCGCATTGCATCCATCTTGATCTTGTGATCATCGACGACATCCGCAACATGCAACTCCAATATCATCTTCTCCTCCTAAAGTTTTTTTATTTTTTCCTTCAAGAAATTGTTTTATTCTTCAACTAAATTTAACCTCTCGACAATAGGGTCGGTTGGAATTTCTGGTTCAGCAACCTCCTAGATAAGTAAAATCTATGTCACGTTGGTCGGCATAATTTTCATAAACAATAAATGAACCAATAGTTATGAAAAAATAATATATACCACATCTGAATCATAGACAGGACGAGGGCCGACGGGGGCGGATACCAAAACCATCGCACTATATAAGATGCAATAATAAAAGTAAGAAAATAATACAAGTATCTATCTAAACATACAAGTAAGAATATTTTTCCTTTCAGAAAGAAGATAAGAACAAGAGGCTCACCACGGTGGTGCCGGCGATGAGATCGACGCGGGTGATCGACGACGGTGAAGACGGGGACGGGGCATGACGGACTGCTAAACCTAGATAAATATTGAGCAAAATGGAGATTGGCGGTCGAGCTTGGAGAGGAGAAACCTTAAGTAGTGTAGCTCGGGCATTCCATCGAACACCTTGTGTGCATAGGAGGTGAGCTAGAGCACCACCAAGCCCTCTCCCCCTCGGCCAGAAAAAACAGAGCAGTGTGCTCTGCTCTTGCGCGAGGGGGTATATATAGGCACCACCATTGGTCCCGGTTGGTGGCATGAACCGGGGCTAAAGGGAAGCCTTTGGTCCCGGTTCATGCCACCAACCGGGACCAATAGTGGTGGGCCAGGAGCCAGGCCCATTGGTCCCGGTTCGACCCACCAACCGGGAACAAAACGTCCGGACGAACCGGGACCAATGGCCCACGTGGCCCGGCTGGCCCCCTGGGCTCACGAACCGGGACAAATAACTCCATTGGTCCCGATTCGTGGCAGAACCGGGACTAATGGGCTGAACCGGCCTGGGCCATTGCCCCCTTTTCTACTAGTGGGTAGTTAGTTATCCTTTTTGCTGAAGCTGAACAAAAGTTCTAGGAATGAACTAATATACTAACGGAGATTCCACATCAAGTACACAGATCATGGAAAATTTTATTCTGTAATTCTGTTTGTATAGGCCAGTCTATTTCTCCACCATTTGGAATGTAAAATCCATTTGACATCGCTTTGTAAGATCTCCTTGCTACATCATATAATCTAGTCGCATAATTTGTTTGTTTCAAAAAAAAAATTGACCATTGGATGAACATTATACTCCCTCCGTTCCTAGATATAGGGTGTATAGTTTTTGGCACGGAAATTAAAGAACGCACGTGAAGGGAAAATTTCACAAGTATTGAGTGAGATTACACATGACTAATTGACATGAGAAAACAGAGGAGCTTACATGATATAAGGAAATGTAATCAAATCCCTAAAAAAATTATCCAAACGAGTGGTGCAACGCAATACACCTTATATTTCGGACTTTTTCTCGAAAATCTATACACCTTATATCAAGGAACGGAGGGAGTAGTATATTTGCTTGACATGCCACACACATCAGTGCATAAAATTTACTTCAACTCTTGTTCGCTTCCTGTTGTTTGTATGATGAGAAAGAAGAAGCCCCAAAAGCAACAGAATTCTGTTCTAATATGTCATGATGAGCATTATTCAGAAAGCATCTGGGAAGAATTGCAGGTAGATGCTGCAAATAAATTAGAACATATTCATATCATGCATGTTCTTACATATTGTAGATATCTATCCATGCAGTTAGCAATTTATTCATGGCAATAGTGGGAAGACAAATGAATATCTTCACAGCACGTTGAGAAAAGAAAAATTGTACGCTGAAATTTTGCATGGCTACTTAGTAAGCACGTCCCGTGTACCACCCAGCTTCTAATCCATTGGGCTCCCCTGGCCGACGGCAGCGTGCTGATCGGCTCGTCCTTCGACATATTAGCACTGGTTCGTTCTGCTATCGGATGTTTGTTGATGATCATTTTCACAAAGTTTCAGATTTTTTTTCAAAATGTTTTGGTATGTTTTCTTGTGTGGTGCACCGAGGAAGGGTTCAGCCACTACTTTCCCATCGGACAAAAAAATCAGCTGAGTTGATCAAGAAAATCAATCAGGTGTGGTTGTAGTACATGCATATGTTTACGTACCACAGTTAGAATAAAGGGAGAGATTGAGTGGATTGCAAAAAGAAAAAGGAGAGATAGATTGCTTAAGACATCTTGGACTCTCCAACACGTATAGAAATAGAACACCTTTTTCTATCATCGTATATTAACCGCAAGATTATGAACTAACGACTAATATTAGAAGTTTTCTAGGATTAACATTGCTGGCCAACTACCAATACATAGCTATTCTATTGCTCTACCCATATAACCTGCCCTACGCTAGTTTTCACTCTCTCTCTAGAAAAGGAAACATTTAACCGAATAAACAGTTTTGCATAAATATTAAAATTATATAGAGTACTCTGTTTGAAGTAAAAATAATCCATATAGTGTGTGTAGATAGATTGCCTTAGCAGTAGGAAAAAATGATATATTTTCCTGTAGATAGAAGGGTGGATCTGTGAGATGGATAAAGGTATAACGTACAAAAACTGTCATTCAGATGTGCCGAACTGTGCTTTGTATTTCTTGCCATTTGTTCATTCATAGGAAAGGCAATTAAGCCCCCAGCAGGGTGAAGAAGAAACATGTGAAAGAGATCCTCTATGTCAATTTTTGAAAACAGCAATGCCGATATATATAGGTGGAAATATATTGCCTCACCCATAGGTGTTTCAGGAGAGCAAAGAGCACTGGGAAGCATCACAAAATAATTTGGCATGGCGCACAGCTGAACATATCTTCAGTATGTTTCGTTCTGCTTTAATTAGATCTGACAAAAACTGTGAATAGCCTATATGATAGCATAACTAAAAATATACAAATATCCTAAAAGGTTCGTAGTATAACTCATCAAGTGACTTATCTATAAAGATTGGAACTTGATCACATATATACTTAAGCTCCTACAGGAAATAACTGAAAATATTAGTGTATTTTCCTCTGCGGGCTCTATTCTAAAAGCAGGATATAAGTATGTTACGTAAAACATGAGAAAGTGGAACAGATCATAGAGTAACACAGTAAACATTAGCAGTACCACCTATTCCTGATTGTCCTCAATGTCTAATACGACTATTTTCTGTTGGAGCCATAACATCAATGGAAGAACTGAAATCTGAAAGTTGTGAGCATAACATGAACGATTTGAGCAGGGTATTATAGGAAAATTATAAGAGTAAATGTATTGTCAGGCAGATAATTAAGGACACATAGCTATGTCACTGATATCATGCTTTTATAATAGAGCCCGTCATGGCTAGTCTACTGCAGTTCATTCCTTAGCAACGTCACTGATGGCAGCAGGCACCCAATATAAATCGAACAGCCATCGGTACACCTCCTCCATTGTATCTACCATCATGGATAAATTCATCAACTGAAGACGCTAGATTGATGTGTGGCCAGAACTTGGAAGGTGGAGAGATACAAAGTATGTACAGCAACGGGATCAATCTAACTTGTGCAAACACTGTTGCAGGGATTGTGTGCTGCCGCGGGAGGAGATGCAGACCACCCCTGGTGGTCGTCCTCGTTCTTTACAGTGCTCTAGATGGGCATCTACAGGTTCAATGTTTTTAATCATCTGTTTTGGATAAATAAGATTTATTGGGAGTTTGTGATTATAACGGGAGGTAGAGTACATCAGAGATTTAAAGATAATGGAGTACTTGCCTGCAGTGTACGGATAGGAGTGACCGGGGACAAACTCTAATAATGTAGGGTGGCGCCATCTCTCTGCTCATAGTTCCTCTACTTGATCTGAAGTTTCACAAACAATGGTGGATGTCTGATCTGATTCCAACTTGTTTGATGTGCCTCCTTCTGCATTACATCTTCCATTTAATTGGAGTTTGCTTAGGTCTTGAAGTTGAGGGGATTGAACGCCTTCTCGTTAGTCAACATGGATTGCATCTTCGTTGGGGTGTTGGGGTAGTGACGATCCAACATGGTTGAAGATTGAAAAGAGATTGGTTGGAACACTTTAGATGGTTGTTGCTAACCGGATGAGGAGGAGGAGCGCTAGGGCTCTGTTTCTCTCACCGGCAGGATTGGCGAAGGAAGAAGTTTGCAAAGGGATTTTTTTTTCTTCTAAAAGAATTTCACGTGAGACAACAGCCTAGGTATTTTTTTTCTAAAAGAGCTATGCGTGGGACATCAGCCTAGGACTCCTAATTGCACGTGGGATAGCAGCCAATTTTTTCCCTAAAAGTGCTATATGTGGGACATTAGCCTAGGACTCCTAAGTTACCTCATCGTTTTTTTCCCTAAAAGTTCTATACGTGGGATATTAGCCTAGGACTCCTAAGTTAGCTCATCCAACGGCTCTAGATGATTAACTTAGAGATCGTACGGACAATTTGTTTAGTTTTGAGGACTACATGCAATTGATGCCCTGTTTAATCACAAAATCAAGGGTTTGGACTAATTTTTATTCAAAGCATTTATGTATCATTCAATATAAGTCATTGTTTTAAAATAAATTTACTGAACTAGAGACACGAGAAGTTTTTTTTCTCCCGTTGCAACGCACGGGCCTTTTTGCTAGTATACATCTAAATAAAAAAGAACACACGAACTGCGGGTGATAGATTATAGTATCTTTAGATATGTACATAGTTCAGGTATTCTTATAGCTCAAGCACTTCACGTATCTCACATGACTGAAAAAGCCTATCGCCCCGCTTTATATACAAAGCACCACACCAAACAACATTCAGTTTGACATAAAAGAAATGTGGGTTGACCTAAAAGAGACAGAAAAACAACAACATGTAGATTGTAGAACATACACTAATGTCTGTAATACAAAAGAATAATCATATTGGTCAAGTTACATAATAGCCTACACATCCATGTTTCGATGCACAATTTTTTTGGTTTTCGCTGGGGAAAATAGAATCAAGAATTACAATTTATTATAGTTGTTCCATGATGAAAAAAGGATTAAGCACAGGATTTCCTATTGATGTTTTGGGTGAAACTTAACAATATCTAAAAAGTAAGTCCTGAATGTGCGATTCAGTTGGTCGAATTTGATATGGTAGTTAGTTATCCTTTTTGCTGAAGCTGAACAAAAGTTCTAGGAATGAACTAATATACTAACGGAGATTCCACATCAAGTACACAGATCATGGAAAATTTTATTCTGTAATTCTGTTTGTATAGGCCAGTCTATTTCTCCACCATTTGGAATGTAAAATCCATTTGACATCGCCTTGTAAGATCTCCTTGCTACATCATGTAATCTAGTCGCATAATTTGTTTGTTTCAAAAAAAATTGACCATTAGATGAACATTATAGTATATTTGCTTGACATGCCACACACATCAGTGCATAAAATTTACTTCAACTCTTGTTCGCTTCCTGTTGTTTGTATGATGAGAAAGCAAGAAGCCCCAAAAGCAACAGAATTCTGTTCTAATATGTCATGATGAGCATTATTCAGAAAGCATCTGGGAAGAATTGCAGGTGCATGCTGCATATAAATTAGAACATATTCATATCATGCATGTTCTAACATATTGTAGATATCTATCCATGCAGTTAGCAATTTATACATGGCAATAGTGGGAAGACAAATGAATATCTTCACTGGACGTTGAGAAAAGAAAAATTGTACGCTGAAATTTTGCATGGCTACTTAGTAAGCACGTCCGGTGTACCACCCAGCTTCTGATCCATTGGGCTCCCCTGGCCGACGGCAGCGTGCAGATCGACTCGTCCTTCGACATATTAGCACTGGTTCGTTCTGCTATCGGACGTTTGTTGATGATCATTTTCACAAAGTTTCAGATTTTTTCAAAATGTTTTGGTATGTTTTCTTGTGTGGTGCACCGAGGAAGGGTTCAGCCACTACTTTCCCATCGGATAAAAAAATCAGCTGAGTTGATCAAGAAAATTAATCAGGTGTGGTTGTAGTACATGCATATGTTTACGTACCACAGTTAGAATAAAGGGAGAGATTGAGTGGATTGCAAAAAGAAAAAGGAGAGATAGATTGATTAAGACATCTTGGACTCTCCAACACGTATAGAAATAGAACACCTTTTTCTATCATCGTATATTAACCGCAAGATTATGAACTAACGACTAATATTAGAAGTTTTCTAGGATTAACGTTGCTGGCCAACTACCAATACATAGCTATTCTATTGCTCTACCCATATAACCTGCCCTACGCTAGTTTTCACTCTCTCTCTAGAAAAGGAAACATTTAACCGAATAAACAGTTTTGCATAAATATTAAAATTATATAGAGTACTCTGTTTGAAGTAAAAATAATCCATATAGTGTGTGTAGATAGATTGCCTTAGCAGTAGGAAAATTGATATGTTTTCCTGTAGATAGAAGGGTGGATCTGTGCGATGGATAAAGGTATAACGTACAAAAACTGTCATTCAGATGTGCCGAACTGTGCTTTGTATGTCTTGCCATTTGTTCATTCATAGGAAAGGCAATTAAGCCCCCAAGCAGGGTGAAGAAGAAACATGTAAAAGAGATCCTCTATGTCAATTTTTTAAAACAGCAATGCCTATATATACATGTGGAAATATATTGCCTCACCCATAGGTATTTCAGGAGAGCAAAGAGCACTGGGAAGCATCACAAAATACGTAAGTAATTTGGTATTTGTACCGGAAAAATAATAATTTGGCATGGCGCACAGCTGAACATATCTTCAGTACGTTTCGTTCTGCTTTAATTAGATCTGACAAAAACTTTGAATACCCTATATGATAGCATAACAAAAAATATACAAATATCCTAAAAGCTTCCTAGTATAACTCATCAAGTGACTTATCTATAAAGATTGGAACTTGATCACATATATACTTAAGCTCCTTGCAGGAAATAACTGAAAATATTAGTGTATTTTCCTCTACGGGCTCTATTCTAAAAGCATGATATAAGTATGTTACGTAAAACATGAGAAAGTGGAACTGATCATAGTGTAACACAGTAAACATTAGCAGTACCACCTATTCCTGATTGTCCTCAATGTCTAATACGACTATTTTCTGTTGAAGCCATAACATCAATGGAAGAACTGAAATCTGAAAGTTGTGAGCATAACATGAATGATTTGAGCAGGGTATTATAGAAAAATTATAAGAGTAAATGTATTGTCAGGCAGATAATTAAGGACACATAGCTATGGACACGTTCCGGACGAGATCTGGAAAAGCAGGCCGTTCGGGAGTTATTGATTCCGTTATTTTTTTACGTGAAGCTTTCCGTGTTTGTTTGTTTTTTACATGATTTTTTTCTTGGTTTGTTTAACAAAAGTTGGACGTGTCAGATGCGTTTTTAATAGCACAACACCATTTGCGTTACGCAAGTTGTCTTTTTATCCTGGTCGTATATTTTACAATCTAACTGTTTAATTAATTTTACGAAAAAACTAACACCCACTCGTGTGGGCGTTTGCACATCGCCGACACACCTCCATCACCACTCTTTTTGCCACGTATGAACAGATGACATCAACAGAAATCTTTTTGGTTTTCGGCTTAAAAATGTTTTATCTCCTAATTAAAAAATCGAATAAAAAATCTGTTTTCACCATTAAATCCATCTCGACGAGATCTTCAAAACTAGACCCCATGTTGATATGTTTCTACGAAAAAAAAATTGCCTAAAAGTTGCCATCATGTTTACACTGTAGTTGCCATAGTGCTTAAACTAAAGTTGCCATGTGGCAATTTTAGTTTGTAGAGCATGGCAATTTTAGTTATTTTATGATGGCAATTCCAGTACTTTGACCATGACAATATTTTTTCGTATGAACCATGGCAATTTTAAGTGCATATATCGTGGCAATTTTAGTTTATGGTGCATGGTAGGTCTAGTTTCTTAATTCCCCGTTTTATAATATGTCAAAATTACTTTTAAATGTAGAAGAAAATAGCTGAAACATATCATGGCAACTTCAGTGTAAACACCATGGCAATACATGTGCAATAGACATGGCAACTTTTAAGAAAAGAAAATTCGTCGAAATATATTGATATGAGATCTAGTTTCAAAGATCTCGTCGCGAGTGATTTGATGGTGAAAACGGATCTTCAATTGGATTTTTCACTTAAGAGATAAAACATTTTAAAAACTGAAAATCCGAAAAGATTCCCACATGCATGCATGTGGTCACATGGCATAGTCTTTGTGTTATACGCGTGTGGGCGGGTTTGACTCCCACCACACGTGTGGGCGTTAGCTTTGTCCTAATTTTAATGATGTGGATTAATGAGAGATCTTGAATAGTGCCTCCAATTAGTAGATATAAGATAGCAAATCATGGATTCAATAGATGTAGTTCGCTCCTCCTGTTCATGATAGGCTTTGCTCTCTTTCGTATATGGTGAAAATGAAAACATAGACCATATATTTAATCATACCAATAACAAACTGTGTGTGCCTATATACGTAATGTATGGTAAGCATCAGTAATCCTTTCTTCTCGTAGCCCCTTGCAACTAATCATATGATCCATGCTCTCTGAAGTTATATGAGCTCATCATCCATGCATGATGTGAAAATAGTAAATTAGTGTTAAGAAGATCGAATTGTATGAAGCCAATACCTGCACCCGGCTTGGATGAGAAGCTCATCGAGCCACATACATCCTCGTTGGCGGTTCTCGACTTGATATCCTCTTCATCACCTGGGCTTTCATTACGTAATCGGTAACACGTGCTCAGTGAGCGTCCTTTTTGCTACAGAATTTTCATATTATGTAAAAAAGAAGAATTGTAGAAAAGAGGGGACCCACTTTAAATATGAATGTGAAGCATACACCATGATTCTTTCCTTTAATATATAACCCATTATATGAGATGTATGCCTGGTTCTGATATTGTTAAAGAAACAAATGGACACTGAACTTATCTGCTCATGATGCATGAAAGTCTGCATATGCATGTATAACATATTTATATGAACTACATGAAATTGGCAGACACGCTGCTCTTAGGAAGCAGTGCTCAAGCATCTCGGTTCGAATCCGACTAGCGCCATTCTTGAAACATATACTTTAGTATCATGGATTTGGTCAGCACACACAAATTCTATGAAGTTTCTTAGTGTTATTTGGTCAGATATTAATTACATAACAACTCTTACTAAGCAAGTCCAAGATCCATACAACAGATGCATAAACTGTACAACAATCAACTCACCTATGTTTTAATTATTTATAGTACATAAATTTAAAAAGTACGATATTAAAACTAACCAAGCAGAAAAATATGATTAAATCCTACCAAGAGGTTAACTTGACCTCCTGAATGCATACATATACAATCCATGTCTGGAACCACATTATCAAAAAAATTCCATCAGAATAAACTATAGTTTGTGCTTTTAAAGATGCACATATCATGTTTGGTCAACAGATGGCCGTAAACTGGTAGCTGCTCAGTCGCTTTAGGAGTAGCGATTAATCGATGAATCGGTCTATTAACTGGATTAAACTGGTACTGGTTGGGATTAACCGGCCTGACAACTGATTAATCGGTCTAACCAGCCAATTAATCGGCCTGGCAAGTTAACGTGATGAATAGGTGTTATTCGATTCGGCCATGGTATGAGTAGCGATTAACTGGCCCGTTAACTGATTAATCGGGTGAATTCTTGAACAGTGGCACCTAGAAATCCAAGCCATCCAAGTAATACGTAGGTCTGAAACTAAAGAAAGCATATCATAAAAATGTCTCAGAACATAACTATTGGTTGTACTTTCTCATCATTTACCAAATCTCAAATTGCAAGAGTACAACATAAAAATCCTCAAAAAAAGGAAAACATACTCACTTCTTGCCCCTTGCATACCTGCAATCTGGCGGCTTCACCAAAAATGACGGCTATCAAATCTGAGACAAACTGCCATCAATGCACCGCCTTCTCGACTGAATTGAATTGCAGTTTGGTCAGGCATGGAAGCTGAGATTGGAACTACCTTATCCTCAGCCAAGATGGCTTGTGACTATCAGATCTGATACAAACTGCCGTCAATGCACCGCCTTCTCGAATGCATTGGACTGCAGGTTCATCGGGCATGAAAGCTGAGATTGGTACTACCTTATCCTCAGCCAAGATGGCATGCGGCATTTCTGGCCCAGTCGAGACTCAAAGATTGCAGACAAACGGATCGGCGAGAGGCTGCCTGGATCATAATTATTAGATTACGAAATGAAGCATGGAGAAGACACGGGAGGAGGAGCACCGGAGTAGGAGGAGGAGCCCGGGCTGCATGGGTAGATGGTGAGTCCGCTAGGGATTGTTTTTTTTAACACAGTACAGACGCAAGCGCTCATACACATGCGCATACACTCATCCTTATGAAGGCACACGCGCACACCCTACCCCTATGAGCACCTCTGAAAGACTGAGCCGGCATATCATCTTGAAATTTACGAAGTCATCATAGGCACCTCATCGTCGATGGAAACGTCTTCTCCCATTGAATGCACATCGCCGGAAATCCTGAAATAAATCCAGGAATAATTGCGAGCATCAGGATTTGAACTCTGGTGGGCTGGGGATACCACAGTCCCTCTAACCATCCAACCACAGGTTGGTTCGCGGATTGTTTGGTTTCTACAGCGTGGAAGATGTTCTCTCTTTTTTTTGGGCGTGGAGGAAGATATTCTTTGAATTCGTGGAACAGATTGCTACTCCCTCCGTTCCTAAATGTAAGTCTTTGTAGAGATTTCACTAGGTGGACTACATACGGAGCAAAATGAATGAATCACACTTAAAATGTATCCATATACATCCGTATGTAGTTTATAGTGGAATCTCTACAAAGACTTATATTTAGGAACGGAGGAAGTAGAAAGGACGTGGGAGGTGGGACATCACGTGTGGACTCATGAAACCTCATCCAAGGACGTGGGGGGTGGGACAGGACGTATGGACTCATGAGACCTCATCTGATGGCTCTAGACAGTTAAACTCAAGATTGGACGGACATTAATCTTATTTTGAAGGTGGAACTTCGTATGGTGCTTCCAATTAGTAAATATAAGATTAGGTGCTCCTGCTTGAATATCTTCAGTTTTTCTTTGTTCCTATATGAATTCAAGCAACCTGACAGCAGAAGCTAGTGTTATGCTGATGAGTTCCAAGCAAGACTGAGTATCTCCATCGTGCTGTTACTCATTGGTTTTTCCACATAGTGGTGTTTGCATGATCCCTCAAATTCCGACCGAAAAATATTAGTAGATTTAGTGGCTTATTTGATTTTTAGAACCCTTAATTTTCAAGCTGTCTAAATAATACTGCTATGTTGCTTTGGACCTTTTTAGTTGCAGCTACACTTTGTAGTAAGTAAAAATGTGTGTTTGATCTTTGATGTGATGTTTTGGGTTCTCACTTCTCAGCGGATGCGGATGTGATAAAAAAAATGTTCGGCATGATACCTCTAGCTCATATTTGTATTCTCAAGTATGATAAAAGAGATACGGTATGGATCATATTTTTTAATTCGCTTTAAGAATACTTCTGTATATTTTCCTCTTCCAGTTGACTCATACATATGTAGACTGCTAAATAATATGTGTGTTCAGTCAAGCATTCTCAGTGTCAATTGCAGCTAACAGATGTCTGTGCCGGGCGTCGCAGTAACATTACTATGACAGTCATGAGTATGGGTAAAACCAAGGTACTATTGTTATATCTACATTACTGTATGATGTGAAAATACTACTTTACATATTTTTAGCATCCACTACTATATATTGTTGTTCAGTTCATTAGCCATTCATGTTGGCTGACAAGTACCATTAGTTTATATTGACGAGGTCAGTTCTATTGATATAACCAAACTGAAAGGATTGGAACAGTTTGGAATAATCTATTTAACTGTTTACTGTATATTTTTTGACGAAAGTAGTGCAACTAAATGAGTCCTCCAAGAGCATTCAGGTTTCTCCATATTATCATAGTAGGACTAATTATACTAAAGGATCATCTTGATGTTAATTTAGGTTTGAACTGTGTCTAGGATTTAAGAATTTTTTATTTCACTTCCCAGTTCAGCTCTCACTACAGTCTACAACTATACGCCAGATAACAATAAAGAATATTTAGATCATCCAACCAGATATGAAGATTATTATTTATGCCTTCAAATGAAGCTATACGTGGACATATCAACTTATGTATTAGTTTTTTAAGAGCGAAAAAGCTGGCCTCTGCATCGATTGATGTACGAACACTGGTAGAAAAAGGGCCTACTGTCCCGGTTGGTAAGGGCCTTTAGTCCCGGTTCCTGAACCGGGACTAATGGGTCGGTACTAATGCCCTGGCCCTTTAGTCCCGGTTCAGTCCAGAACCGGGACAGATGGGCCTCCACGTGGCCTGTGCGCCGAGCCCAGGCAGGAGGGCCTTCAGTCCCGGTTGGTGGCACCAACCGGGACCAATAGGCATCCACGTGTCAGCATTTCTGTGGCTTGGGTTTTTGTT
>NC_041380.1:22696697-22752807 GCF_002162155.2 Triticum dicoccoides
GGGGGTTTTGGGGGTTTAATTTAGGTGTTTCATATATTGTGTTAGCTAGCTAATTAATAGAGAGAAGTGTCCTCTCTTTTGTCCGTGCTTGGTCGACGCTACGTACTATACATACATATAGAGAGGACTAGCTAGACACGCTAGCTAGCTAGTAAACAAACGAAGGAAACAAAAGATCGTCATGAACATATATGCATACAGAGAGAAGTGATATCGACCACCTCTCCTTCTCCGAGAGATTGGTCGAACAACAAGTTCTCGTATATCTATCCGACACTACCGACTACATATATACAATAATTAATTATCTTTTACAAATATAATCTCCTAACATATGGACACGTGGTCCACATAGTATTCTCCGTCTTCAGCGATCACGTGGTCAAGAAAGAATGCCGCCAATTCCTCTTGAATTGCTCGCATGCGATCTGGTGCTAGGAGTTCATCCCGCATCCGAAACATCTAATTTTAAGAAGGGGGTCAATACATATATATATATATATATATATATATATGAATGAATGAAACTCAATACAAATGATGATAATAAAATAAAATTGTGAATATTGTTATTTACGCACTTCATATTGTTTGTCAGAGTAGCCTCGCTCACAGGTCATGTCAGCGGGTGCTCTCAACTTCTCGTCTTTCTTACGGTCCTCACTGTGCCATCGCATCAACTTGGCATGCTCTCCGTTTCTGAACAGACGTTTCAACCGTGGTATTATAGGAGCATACCACATCACCTTCGCAGGAACCCTCTTCCTGGGAGGCTCGCCGTCAACATCACCAGGGTCATCTCGTCTGATCTTATACCGCAATGCACCGCATACCGGGCATGCGTTCAGATCCTTGTAGGCACCGCGGTAGAGGATGCAGTCATTAGGGCATGCATGTATCTTCTCCACCTCCAATCCTAGAGGGCATACGACCTTCTTTGCTGCGTATGTACTGTCGGGCAATTCGTTATCCTTTGGAAGCTTCTTCATTATTTTCGGTAGCTTCTCAAATCCTTTATCAGGCACAGCATTCTCTGCCTTCCACTGCAGCAATTCGAGTACGGTACCGAGCTTTGTGTTGCCAACTTCGCAATTGGGGTACAACCCTTTTTTGTGATCCTCTAACATGCGATCGAACTTCAGCTTCTCCTTTTGACTTTCGCATTGCGTCCTTGCATCGACAATGACCCGGCGGAGATCATCATCATCGGGCACATCGTCTGGTTCCTCTTGATCTTCAGCAGCTTCGCCCGTTGCAGCACCATCGTGCACATCATCTGGTGCATCTTGATGTTCAGTAGCGTCACCGTATTCAGGGGGCACATAGCTGTCATCGTACTCTTCTTCTTCGCCGTCTTCCATCATAACCCCTATTTCTCCGTGCCTCGTCCAAACATTATAGTGTGGCATGAAACCGTTGTAAAGCAGGTGGGTGTGAATGATTTTCCGGTCAGAGTAAGACTTCGTATTCCCACATATAGGGCATGGGCAACACATAACACCATTCTACTTGTTTGCCTCAGCCACTTCGAGAAAATCATGCACGCCCTTAATGTACTCGGAGGTGTGTCTGTCACCGTACATCCATTGCCGGTTCATCTGCGTGCATTATATATAATTAAGTGTGTCAAAAATCTTTACAGAACATCATGAATAGATAATTAAGTGACCAAATTAATAGAAGTTCATCATCACATAAAAACCAAAGTACGTACATAGTTCTCATCTAACAACATAAAGCTCTGCAGAGTATCTAAATTAATTAAACCATACATTGAAACTATGTAAAACATTTCAATGCGAAAACAAATGCGATCATAATCGCAACCAAGGTAACAACTGATCCAACGGCATAATGATACCAAGCCTCGGTATGAATGGCATATTTTCTAATCTTTTTCATCTTCAAGCGCATTGCATCCATCTTGATCTTGTGATCATCGACGACATCCGCAACATGCAACTCCAATATCATCTTCTCCTCCTCAAGTTTTTTTTTATTTTTTCCTTCAAGAAATTGTTTTATTCTTCAACTAAATTTAACCTCTCGACAACAGGGTCGGTTGGAATTTTTGGTTCAGCTGAAGCTGAACAAAAGTTCTAGGAATGAACTAATATACTAACGGAGATTCCACATCAAGTACACAGATCATGGAAAATTTTATTCTGTAATTCTGTTTGTATAGGCCAGTCTATTTCTCCACCATTTGGAATGTAAAATCCATTTGACATCGCCTTGTAAGATCTCCTTGCTACATCATGTAATCTAGTCGCATAATTTGTTTGTTTCAAAAAAAATTGACCATTGGATGAACATTATAGTATATTTGCTTGACATGCCACACACATCAGTGCATAAAATTTACTTCAACTCTTGTTCACTTCCTGTTGTTTGTATGATGAGAAAGCAAGAAGCCCCAAAAGCAACAGAATTCTGTTCTAATATGTCATGATGAGCATTATTCAGAAAGCATCTGGGAAGAATTGCAGGTGCATGCTGCAAATAAATTAGAACATATTCATATCATGCATGTTCTAACATATTGTAGATATCTATCCATGCAGTTAGCAATTTATACATGGCAATAGTGGGAAGACAAATGAATATCTTCACTGGACGTTGATAAAAGAAAAATTGTACGCTGAAATTTTGCATGGCTACTTAGTAAGCACGTCCGGTGTACCACCCAGCTTCTGATCCATTGGGCTCCCCTGGCCGACGGCAGCGTGCAGATCGACTCGTCCTTTGAGATATTAGCACTGGTTCGTTCTGCTATCGGACGTTTGTTGATGATCATTTTCACAAAGTTTCAGATTTTTTCAAAATGTTTTGGTATGTTTTCTTGCGTGGTGCACCGAGGAGGGGTTCAGCCACTACTTTCCCATCGGACAAAAAAATCAGCTGAGTTGATCAAGAAAAACAATAAGGTGTGGTTGTAGTACATGACTATGTTTACGTACCACAGTTAGAATAAAGGGAGAGATAGAGTGGATTGCAAAAAGAAAAAGGAGAGATAGATTGCTTAAGACATCTTGGACTCTCCAACACGTATAGAAATAGAACACCTTTTTCTATCATCGTATATTAACCGCAAGATTATGAACTAACGACTAATATTAGAAGTTTTCTAGGATTAACGTTGCTGGCCAACTACCAATACATAGCTATTTTATTGCTCTACCCATATAACCTGCCCTACGCTAGTTTTCACTCTCTCTCTAGAAAAGGAAACATTTAACCGAATAAACAGTTTTCCATAAATATTAAAATTATATAGAGTACTCTGTTTGAAGTAAAAAATAATCCATATAGTGTGTGTAGATAGATTGCCTTAGCAGTAGGAAAAAATGATATATTTTCCTGTAGATAGAAGGGTGGATCTGTGAGATGGATAAAGGTATAACGTACAAAAACTGTCATTCAGATGTGCCGAACTGTGCTTTGTATGTCTTGCCATTTGTTCATTCATAGGAAAGGCAATTAAGCCCCCAAGCAGGGTGAAGAAGAAACATGTAAAAGAGATCCTCTATGTCAATTTTTTAAAACAGCAATGCCCATATATACACGTGGAAATATATTGCCTCACCCATAGGTATTTCAGGAGAGCAAAGAGCACTGGGAAGCATCACAAAATACGTAAGTAATTTGGTATTTGTAAAGGAAAAATAATAATTTGGCATGGCGCACAGCTGAACATATCTTCAGTACGTTTCGTTCTGCTTTAATTAGATCTGACAAAAACTGTGAATAGCCTATATGATAGCATAACTAAAAATATACAAATATCCTAAAAGGTTCCTAGTATAACTCATCAAGTGACTTATCTATAAAGATTGGAACTTGATCACATATATACTTAAGCTCCTGCAGGAAATAACTGAAAATATTAGTGTATTTTCCTCTGCGGGCTCTATTCTAAAAGCATGATATAAGTATGTTACGTAAAACATGAGAAAGTGGAACAGATCATAGAGTAACACAGTAAACATTAGCAGTACCACCTATTCCTGATTGTCCTCAATGTCTAATACGACTATTTTCTGTTGAAGCCATAACATCAATGGAAGAACTGAAATCTGAAAGTTGTGAGCATAACATGAGTGATTTGAGCAGGGTATTATAGAAAAATTATAAGAGTAAATGTATTGTCAGGCAGATAATTAAGGACACATAGCTATGTCACTAATATCATGCTTTTATAGCAGAGCCCGTCATGGCTAGTCTACTGCAGTTCATTCCTTAGCAACGTCACTGATGGCAGCAGGCACCCAATATAAATCGAACAGCCATCGGTACACCTCCTCCATTTTATCTACCATCATGGATAAATTCATCAACTGAAGACGCTAGATTGATGCGTGGCCAGAACTTGGAAGGTGGAGAGATACAAAGTATGTAGAGGAACGGGATCAATCTAACTTGTGCAAACACTGTTGCAGGGATTGTGTGCTGCCGCGGGAGGAGATGCAGACCACCCCTGGTGGTTGTCCTCGTTCCTTATAGTGCTCTAGATGGGCATCTACAGGTTCAATGTTTTTAATCATCTGTTTTGGATAAATAAGATTTATTGGGAGATTGTGATTATAACGGGAGGTAGAGTACATCAGAGATTTGAAGATAATGGAGTACTTGCCTGCAGTGTACGGATAGGAGTGACCGGGGACAAACTCTAATAATGTAGGGTGGCGCCATCTCTCTGCTCATAGTTCCTCTACTTGATCTGAAGCTTCACCAACAATGGTGGATGTCCGATCTGATTCCAACTTGTTTCATGTGCCTCCTTCTGCATTACATCTTCCATTTAATTGGAGTTTGCTTAGGTCTTGAAGTTGAGGGGATTGAACGCCTTCTCGTCAGTCAACATGGATTGCATCTTCGTTGGGGTGTTGGGTAGTGACGATCCAACATGGATGAAGATTGAAAAGAGATTGGTTGGAACAGTTTAGATGGTTGTTGCTAACCGGATGAGGAGGAGCAGCGCTAGGGCTCTGTTTCTCTCACCGGCAGGATTGGCGAAGGAAGAAGTTTGCAAAGGGATTTTTTTTTCTTCTAAAAGAATTTCACGTGAGACAACAGCCTAGGTTTTTTTTTCTAAAAGAGCTATACGTGGGACATCAGCCTAGGACTCCTAATTACACGTGGGATAGGAGCCAATTTTTTCCCTAAAAGTGCTATACGTGGGACATTAGCCTAGGACTCCTAAGTTACCTTATCCTTTTTTTCCCTAAAAGTGCTATACGTGGGATATTAGCCTAGGAATCCTAAGTTAGCTCATCCAACGGCTCTAGATGATTAACTTAGAGATCGTACGGACAATCTCTACTCCTAATGTCTCAGTTGGTAGTCTGCGTTCCGGGTTTATTTTCGTCCTACAATTTTCTCCGGTTTTTTTTTGCTGGTTTTTTTTGCCGGTTTTTTTGACCCCTCCCCCACCCCACCCCACGCACGAACCGCTCCCCTCCCTCTCCTCGCGTGAGCGGATCCTCTCTCTGGTACCCTCGCACGCGCTAGGGTTCCTGCGCCGCCGCCAGCTCGTCGACCAGCCCAACGTCCTACTGCTCCGCGCCTCGCTTCCCTCGTCGCTCGCCTTCGGACTCCTCGCTAGCCTCAGGCGATCCATCGCTTGTCTGCAAGCCAAGCCGCCGCCTCTCCGCCGAGAAAGAGGGCTCCCGATCTCCGCCGTGGTCGACCAACAGCCCATCGCGCCTGCTCCGTCGCCTCGTCACACGTGTTGTCTGCTCCGCCGCCTCGCCGCCTGCTCCGTCGCCTTGCCACGTGCCGGCCGCCTTCTCCCCCTCGTCTCGCCACTTCTCTCCGTTCGCACTAGGAGATCAATAGGGAAGGGATCCCCTTTTCTGCAAAGCCCGTGCCTTGCCGGCTTCGGCGGCGGCGCTCGATGACCCGCTCCTCGTCCTCGAGCACCTCCTGCAGACCTCGAGCTCCGGCGGCGGCGGCGTGGGAAAGACGACCAGGGCATGGGGAAGACGAAGACTTGCTCCACACATATGCCACTGCCCCGTGCTTGTCTTGCTCCTTGAGTTGGTGGGCTGATGATGGAGGATCTGCACTCTTCGCTCCACTGGCACCGTCGCTGCCGCTTCTGCTTCTGCTCCGCGCTCGCCCACGGCGCAGGTCTGTCTTCTGAATTTACAGGTGATGTCTGTCTGTTGAAGCAAGCAGGTGAGCTGATTTTGTGCAGCGATTGGTTTGTGCAGCGATTGGAGGAGGAATGGAGTATTGCATAGGATTGGATGCTGCTTCCGTTGGTGCAGGTGAACATACAGTATAAATTCAGTTAGACTTGCACTTTGTATGCTTTCAGTATTGGTGAACATATAGTATAGATTCAGTTAGCCTTGCACTTTTTATGCTTTCAGTATTGGTGAACATACAGTAGATAAACATACAATATAAATTCAGTATGAACAGTACTGGTGATAATTGAATTCAGATGGGAACATCCTCAGGACCCTGTTCTTATTCTTATTCTGAAAATTTATTCTTTACACTTTATTCTTTGGTTACTTCAAGTGAGTAACTACAATAACTTCAAGTGGGTAACTCCATTTTCTGATTTTTTTTACACATTAACCATGATATTTGTTCCTCTGTTCTGGTCATAATGATAATCTGATTGCTGAACCCTTAATCATTCTCATAATATGAATGCAACAAGAGCATCCAAAATCTGGAGCAAACAATGTTTGAAATTTTCCAAACTTCTGTTGAAAAGTTAACTGAATTTTTTGTATCAACATTGCAACATTTCAGCATGACAACTCAAGTTAACTCAATTCAGTAAATTAAATGGCATATTGCAATATTTACAAAGATTCAGTTAACTTCTATTAACATTCAGTTAACTGAAGAACATGGTTATCCAGACCAAGAACATTCAGTTAACTTCTTTGACATTGGAGGTGAACACATTCAGTTAACTTTTTTGCAACATTTATGCAGAATACATGATCAATTGCGTTTGAAATTAATGAACAAGCGCAATTTGCAGAAATTGGAGCCCGGGTTCTTCCTCTCACCGGCAGCAGCACAAGCAGGGGATTAGTGTTTGAAATTAGGGTCTTCTGAATGTTGTTTCCTTGTTGCTGAAGATAGGTGACTCTGAGGAATGTAGGTAGGCTGGCTATGTCGCCGAGGCTGAGAGGGAGAGCCCACCACCTTTTCTGATTAATGTTGTTTAGGTTTAGAGATGGTCCTAACACTAATCCCCTTACACCCAAAACAAAAGAAATCCTAATCTAATGTTATCTCACCTAAAAGAAAAGCATCCTAATATAATGTTATCTCTGATTTCTTTCGCAAATGTTACTGTTCGTAATTCCCGAGCTTGTGTAACGTCTTTGTTTTATTGCTTTCCATTGGGAGTATTCTTATGCATGATTGCTTCTTCAGACTGCAAATGTAGCTGGTGCAATCCGGGAGGCGAAGAATAAACTTGAGAAGAAGTTGGATAATCTTACTTTGTAAGACTTACTCTCGAAAGGAGAATGCGGGTATATTTTTCTCTGTCTTCAGTGCTTTTATGTTTATTGTGGTCCCTTTATTTTCGATGTGCTACCCTGGATGTCATAGTTTGAGACAGTTCTGCTTGTTCCTGCCAGTATAAGGACAAATACAATTTCGCCTATGAAACTTTCATTCTTTCCCCGTTCTGTTTGTGTAGATTTTCTTCTGATATAAGATACACATAATTTTTTTTGTTACAAGCAAATTAGATTGGTCTTCTGTATGTTCAAATGTATCCATAATTTTTTCTGTTTTATATGCACGTACCAATCTTGGTCTTCTGTATGCAGGGTACACTCCTGATGGCTGATGATGTTTCACAACCTCTTCTGCAGATTTTCAGAATACCGACGGAAATATTGCGTTGGAACGATCCTGGGTCGGCGGGGGCGGCCAGACCAGGTGGCAAATGCGGTGCACAAGTTGAGGAGCGAAGGTAAAGAGGAAAGGCCACAACAACCCGAGCAGCAGCGAGGGGATGGAGCAGCGGCTGCGCAGATGCGTCGACCCGAGCAGTTGCGAGAGCGATTGAAGCTGCGGTTGCACAGACAAGCTTGTGGAGGTGTCAGTATGCACGCATGCGTCCCTGATTTGGAGCACGCCTCTGGCCTGGTAGGATTCTCGCTCTGCCCCGACCTCAAGGGCGTTTGTCTATCTGTGTCGTGCTCGGGACGATGCACTAATGCAGGTGTGGTTCTTCAGCTTTTCTTTGTCTTTTTGCCGGTTGGGGATGGTCAGTTCCATCACACTGCGAGGAGATGATTCATGGCCGGTCGGGGATGGTCACCTGCGGTGAGCACGAGTACCTCCTCCATATCCTCCCTATACTAGCACCCTTGGCGATGAAAATGATAGCCCGGAGAATCCCTCCTTCACACCTCTTTTCCATCTCTGTCAGATTGTCCTCTTCAGCAAGGTGTCTATGCATGAATCATATTTATGATTTCTTTGCATTTTTAACAATTAATATAGATTTTTGTACTCACAGCCCAAAGGCCAACCTTAATACTGGACCTCGATAGGGGCATGTGGCCAACCATGCCAGAGGATGCAGAGGAGTTGTTTGGGAATGTTATCATCAGAGGACCCAAGAAGTAGCCCACCAAGGATGCATGGATCAACCACGCAAGTCTGTTGTGAGTTTGATGCTTCTCATGTGTTAATTGTGGTGCAATGAAGATCTGATGGGCAATGGTCTCATGACATTTCCTTTCTGAAAACTTAAATTTATAGCTTGCAATCCATCTGTGGCGAGGGTTCATGACAGACAAGCCAATAGATTTGGGGGTCCACTTCCCGGTGAAACAAATGTTCATTGCGGACAATACGAAGACGATGATTGGTACAATCAGGTGAATATATTAGAATTTTTATTCTTCTCTCTCCATGTCTATGTTTGTGCTTGATCAACTGTCCACTTAATGATTTTAGTTGTACAAAGTGCTAAGCTGGTCTCACTAGGTCGTACCCAGTGGCAGAGACAGGGGGGCCAGCAGGGGCCCTGGCCCCCCCCCTAACACCATGATTTTGCGTGTAATTTGCTATGAACAGTGGCAAAATTAGTACTAATTTGCTGCTAAAAAACTGTTTTTCAACACTTTGGCCCTCCCCAACCTGTTTTGGTAGCATTTTGCCTCCCTTATAGATATTTTCTGGCTCCGCCACTGGTTCGTACTCGTACCACACCGTGTGAAGGTTATGGGCAAGGTGGTTGAGCTTGATGCCACCGAGTTGGAGGTTATTGCTTTGGCGACGCCGAAGGCCGTCCACGCGAAGAGGAGATGTGCCTGGTGACGAGAAGTCTTAGACCACAGGTATTTCAATCTAGAAATTACAATTCATGTTCAGGGAAGATGACAAGCTTCTAATTAGCGGTAACTTTATTCTGTTGAAATCGAAAGATATGGATGAGCCATGATAATGAGTGTTAGGGGGTTGGACGGCACGATGTAAAAAGATATCATTTTTACTAAATAACTTCATTTTCTGCAGAAACTTCCTTGCACTAAACTTAAAATATTGGCTTCTCCAGATGTACATAAGCTATTAGCTCTTAGCTCTATTTAATTCGACTCATATTTATGAAAGTCCTCTTTTGATCCCGAGTTCACAAGCTCCATGATGAACAGTAAAATCCAAAAAAATAGTTAAAGAATTCAAAAAATTCTGGATTTAAACATCGATGAAAATTTTAACTTCCTGCAAATTTTGATAATGAAATAACATCGGTGGAGGTCTGTACAAAAAGAAAAAAATCGATGCTCCAAAATGCTTCCGAGAACAAATCTTTTGGAGCGTCGATTTTTTTTTTGCCCAGAGCTACACGAAACATTTGCAAGAAGTAAAAACTTTCATAAATGTCTATAAAAAAATAGTTTTTTTATTTTTTTACTGTGTTTTCGGATTTTACTGTTCATCAAGGAGCATGTCAGCTCGGGTTCAAATACTCCACGTCCTCATATTTATTCCTATTCTCCTTTTGTCATTTTTTACATCTAGGCATATAGTGTTTTGTTGTATCTCAAAGTTTTACCTTTTTAATAGTGATATGTGTTTATATTTTGTGGATGTTTTTGTTGCTGGTATATATTCTCAAGTGATAATCATCATATCTTGTCAATCTCTATGTTATGAGAGGTATAAAAATATAATCGGATATAAATTTGATAGTATGCTACCTTGGCCAATATAGTGCATCATGTGAATGTTTCTCGTTCTCAAAAGTGCACTATATCTGGCCTCTCTGGCCATGAAGGCTGCAAGGTTGCACCTTGGAGCTCAAAATTTGGTGTCTTCGCATTGAAGGATCCAATTCATCGATTTTGGAGTTTGGACATGTCACTTGTGATGGGGAGAGGAAGAGATGACTTGCATACACTCGACAATGAGTGTGTTAGCAGAGTGGTGGCTCGGGACTGTACAAGTTGTAGTAGCCCCTTCCCTTATACATGTTTTGTTTTGATTGGAAGCACCTTATAATTTAGCTAATATATGGATTTCATTTACATCGTCTGTCCAAGTATGCGAGGCCCATGAGACGGGCATTAATCACTTCTCTTTTTTCTCAGTATTTTGATAGGGGATCTATGTATATGGAAGGAGTTAGTATCATGTAAATCGTGTCACCAATTTAAGGATCCTCGTGTTTTCTTACTTTTCAACACTTATTTATGATTTTGTTCACAAGTTTTCAATTTCATTATGTAGAATGAAGACAATATTTTTGTTGTATTTTTTGTCCATGTAGAGGATACAAGACATCATATTGAGTAATTAATTAATGAAATAATGAATTAACTTACATATGTGTATGTTTATGCCTCCCTCTTTGTCCCTCCCAGCGAGAGGGCGACGATAAGGACGGTTGTCTTCGGGTGTCCCATGACATGGTTGACGGGTTGGCGGTGTGAGGAAATGTGTGACTATGGAGAAAGCTCAACAATTGGGCTACAATGACATGAAGAAAAGATGTTATGGGAAGAGAGTGGTTGATTACAAATCAAGTGTTAGCTATGTTGCAGCGACTGTCCACACAACTGAATTTTGGAGAGCCTACCGGCCGTCCGTTTGATGTTCAAACATGCCCAAATATACAAGGGAGAAATGTCCAAACATGCCCAAATATACAAGGGAGAAATGAGCTTCGACCTTGAAGACAACTTTAGTCATTTGTTTAATTTATTTATATGCACTGTATTGTAGCCCGTACCAACGCACGGGCGGTGTACTAGTTTGTTTAGTTTTGAGGATTAACGTGGAGCCTTGTATGGTGCCTCCGATTAGTAAATATAAGACTGTCCTTTTATTCTGGTGGTGCTTCTTAACTTGTGGGGATCGGTTGACGTGAAGCTTTTCTTGTCTATTTTTCTTTGTTGATGACGTGAGGCTTTCATTTTTTTTGGACTAATGTTGGACGTGTGAGATCCGTTTTGTCTCATATATATAATAGGACGGGATAATTTGTGTTACGTAAGTTTGCTTATTTTTTATATCACAGGCAATCAGCCGGATCATTGATTTCTTTTTCCTTTTATCGTTGCGATTTGTTTTGGCAGTTTATCAGTGTTTTTAATTGCGGTTTTCTTTCTTAATTTGTGGGAACGGGAGCGTGCTTTCCCTTTTTTACGTGAGGTGATTTTGCTTCTTAATTTATGGGAACAGGTGGGGTATTTCCTTTTTTTGCACGAAGCTTTCCTTGTTTTTTTTCAAAAAACTTTCCTTATTTGTTTGTTTGTTTTTTTACATTTTTTTTCTTGGTTTGGTTAGCAAAAGTTGGACGTGTCAGATGCGTTTTTTATTTGACAGGATCATTTGCATTATGCAAGTTGTCCTTTTATCTCCCTCAAAAAAAAGTTGTCCTTTTATCCTCCCCTTAAAAAGACGGAAATGTTAACGGCCACACGTGTGGGCGTTGACCATCTCGACCACACGCATCCATCACCGTCCAATACTATATGCACGAATCTTGGCACAGTCTGGCTGATTTTCTGTGCCACGTAGGACAAGGCGTGTGTGTGGTGTGTGACATAGTTCGCCCACACATACGTTTTACCACATGGAGGGGCCGGTGTGTGGGCGTTTAGCAGTTCACCCACACACCAGTTTTTAGTCACGCACAAGGACTGCTGTGTGGGCATTTGCCATCTCGCCCACACGCCCGTCCCCTCTCCCACACCCAAGCTGCTAGTTGCCATGTGTTTTTGCAGCGCACATGACAACTGCCCCTAGTGTGCTTTATAAGTAGGTGGCAACTCTCTTTTTCACCCGAGTTGCCATGTGTTTTTGCAGGGTACACGGCAACTGCCTAGTATGCACGTAAGCAGATGGCAACTCTCTTTTACCGAGTTGCCATGTGTTTTTGCATGGTACATGACAACTGCCTCAACGTGCACGTACATGGCAACTTCCCTAACGTGCACGTAAGCAGATGGCAACTCTTCCCTTTTACATGGCAGCTGCCCTAGCATGCTTGTGAGCACATTGCAACTCTCTCAACTGCCTAGTGTTAGTATGTGGCAACTCCTAAAGTTATGAAATCATGGCAACTACATTAGATCAGACCATACATGGCAACTGCAGTTGAGCAACCATGGCAACTGCAGTTCTTCGACATGGCAACCGTAGTTCAGCGACATGGCAACTGCAGTTAAACGAACATGGACGAGGGTATGGACCATGGCAACTGCAGGCGCGCGGTGGGCGTCATGCGTCGCGTGCGGGACCAGGAGGGTACAAGGCCTGACATACGGGCGTGTGGGCGTTATCAACTTCGCCCACACGCACGCGTGTGAGAGGGTTCGGGAGGGAAAAAAGATGTGTGTGGGCATTAGTTGTGTTTGCCCACACGTAGGTGTGTGGGCTGGTTACTGTTCATGCTACATGAGGCGTGTGGCACAACTACCCGATACACCACACGTGTGGCAGTTATCGGGACCCTAAAAAGATTGTCCTTTTATCCTCATGTTGCTTCTTAATTTGTGGGGATCGGGTGGGTGCTTTTCTTTTTTCTTTTTACGTGAGGAGGTTATGCTTCTTTTAGGAGCGTTTGCTTTTTTTTTCTTGAGGAAGGGGTGATTTCCTTCTTAATTTGTTGAACAGGTGGGGGCTTATTTTTGGACGTCGATATCTCCCGAACGTTCGGGCTGGGTAGTGAGCGATCCAAACGAATCGTTCGATGCAGCAGGGAAGTACGACCAAACAGTTGTGTTTGTTGCCATCTCTCCCCAGTCCGAACCATCCACCAAATCCACATCAGGTGGGCCTTTTGCTAGGCTTGCTGGCCCAAACGAGTCCCTTTACAAAAAATATTTTAAAAAGTGGAAAATACACGAAAACAACCCAACATGAAAACTAAGAAAAAAATTGTACAATAAAATTGCCACAAAAATCTAGAAATTGCCATCAATTGTTATAATTGTTGAGGCTACAGTACCTACAGAAAAAGAAAAATGCCATGATAGATGGCAACTAGGAAAAATTTCATGATGTACAAAAAATAACAGGAAATAAATTGCCATGGTTGCATGAAAATTTGAAATTTGTTAAAATATAAATAGCCGTGGGCGTCAAGAAATTGCCATGGTCTGCACACCAAAAAATGCCATGTTGCATAGAAAAAATTGCCGTGACCATAAAACTAAATTTGCCATAGTTGAAAAAAAATATTTAATTTTGACAATATGCAGAAAGAAAGAAAATTTGCCATAGTCATAAAAACATGCATTGATGGCAAAAACAAAGGACCCCGATAACTCCCGACTGTTCGGTGTGCGAGAGCCCCAGACCGAACGACTCGTTTGAGATAGGGGAGACAAACGACTGAATGATGTCGTTCGGGACAAGAAGAACCCAGCCCGAACACCATCGCCCCAGGCTTTTTTTCGTTTGAAAGAGAAATAAAGCCCAGTTTTCCTAAGACCTACTGTGACTAAGAAAGGTCGCTTTTGGTTGTGAATAAAAAGGCCAGATTTTGCCATACTCTGAAAAGAAATTGAAAAGGTCTAAAAATAAATTTGTCGTGATAGAAAAAAATGAAAACATTCTACTACCAAAACGTCAAGTCAAAAAAATGCAATCATCTTTACAAGCAAAAACATTGCCATGCTAAAAAAAGATTTTTTTTATGCAATGGCGAAAAAGAAAGTTGGTCGCAAGATCTTATGGGTTTCACCTCTAGTCTACCCCAACTTGTTTGGGACTAAAGGCTTTGTTGTTGTTGTTGTTCTAATGGTAAAAAAGAAAAAGTTCATGGCAATTTTGCATCTATATCATGCTGGCAAGAAATGTGGATTGTAAAACTGTATGCTATTTTTACTATATAAATGAAGATCTAAAAAATGTGCATTAAGCATTGCCATCATGTGGAGCACAAACAAAAATGCAACATCTTTTGTTTAATAGTAGGGGCAGAAAAAAAGTCAAACTTGCCATGCTCCATAGAAGTAAAAATGCCATGAGCGAGAAAAAGTGAATTTGCCATGTATGTTTAATGTGAATTACCATGGCAATATAAAGGTTAAATTTGCCATGGCAAATATATAGGTTAATTTTGCCGTGGCAAAAAATTGTCATCTATGTTAAAGTAAAATTGCCATCTATTTACAAGTAAAGTTGCCATGGCAATTAAGGTAAAAAAATTGCCATGACAAAAAAAGTAAAGGTTTGACATGGCAAAAAAGAGTAAAAATTGCCACATATAGCATGTAATAAAAAAAATTCAAGTATTTAATGGTAAAATTTGCCATGCTCCATGAATTTTCCTTTATTTTGACATGGCAAGTAAGAGGTAAATTCTGCCATGACAAAAAAAGAAGGTAAATTTGACATGGCTAAAAACAGTAAAAAAAATTGCATGGCAATGAAAAGGAAATTTGTTGCCATGAATGTTGAAGTAAATTTGCCATGTATGTGCGAGTAAATTTTCCAATGCAAAACTGAAAGGGTAATTTTGCCATGTCGTAATAAAGGAAATTTTGACATGGCAAAAAAGAGTAAAAAAATTGGATGGCAAATGAAGCTCGAAATTGCCATCGCAAGAAACTGAAGTTTTGGCATGCTAGAAAGAAAAAAAATACCATGTTCTTAAAAGTTATGAAATATCAAAAAACCATGGTGAAAAAAATGCATATTAAATTGTCGTGTTATTTGAAAGAAAATTGCCATGGGTTGTAGAATAAATTTGCCATGAAACGTTATTAAATATCAGAAGGCCATACAGTAAAACTACCATGGTAACTATTAAAAAGTCCCATGGTACTCCTTCCATCCCAAAATTCTTGTCTTAAATTTGCCATGGGATAAATCCGTATCTAGACAAATCTAAGACAAGAACTTTGGAACGGGGGTAGTATGTACGAACAAACTAAAGTGTAAAAGTAACTACAAAAAATTTGCCGTGGTAGAAAACTAAATTTGACATGGTGAAAATAAATAAATTTGCAATGATATTTCATTGTCATGATACATAAAGTTAATTGGCTATAGTTTGTGAAACAAATTAGTCATGTTCTAGAAATATTTCATCATGTTCCAAAAGTTATTCACCATGGTCCATCAAGTAAGAAGCCAAGGTTTGTAAAAATATTTGTTCTTGTGAAAAAAGAGATGGCAAAATTAGCAAATTTTCCATGGCCACGTGGCAAATTTAGAAGATTTGTTCGTTACGAAAGAGATGGCAAATTAGGATCTGATTCTGAATTTTGCAAAGCCAATGTTCAAAACTTATTCTTCAAAATGCCATGTGACAGATACAATTGGCTCTAAAAGATGTCATATTTGATTAAACAAAAGTTTTGAATTTTGCCATATGATTTTTCAAACTAGGCAATGACATTCCATAAGAAACTGTCATCTTTTGGAGCATTTCCTATTAAATTTGCCATGGACCAGAATTATCAATTTTCAGGAATTTGTCATGTATTGTAGCGGTAGTACCACGAGATAGAGCAACTACAAAAAGATCACACATCTACACATATACTCACATCTGTACAACAAAAGATAAATAGCTAGAGCATCTCCAAAAACAGTAGGAGAGATAGCAGCACTTGTAGTTGAAACTCGCAAAGCTCCTTAACCGGGGAACCACTACTGCCAATGCGGGCATGTGGAGCACGTCGGGGACGGGGTGTGAGCATTGAAAAATTTCTGACCTCAACCATCGTTTTTTGTTTTACAATTCAACGACGCCTCAAAAAATTGACATGGAAAGATGCCACACATTCAGAAACAATACACCAGAAAACCTGAGTTGCCATGTAGTGCACTCGGAGAGCATAAAAAAAGTGTCAGGTAGTGACTACAAGAATTCCTGTGTGTTATGTATAAAAGATGCCACACATTCAGAACCAGAACATCAGGGGGAGAAAATCCTGAGTTGCCATGTAGTGCATGAAAAAGGCGTGCAGAAAATTTCTGTTAATGCCTCCAAAAATTGCCATGTATATATGTGTAGAAGATTGCATACATTCAGGAAAATGAATCAAAAATCCTAAAATCTAATTGTCAGGCATGTACGGGGTGCTCGTATGATATAGCTCGCCAGCGTGGTTGTACAAATGTGCATCGTGGATTCTACAATCATCTATGATTCCCAAAGGAAGTCAGCAAAGGAAATTACAAGTTGCGGGGACGACAGAGAACAGGGGAGGATGGATGGAGCATCGGTGATTACCTCCGGACGAGAGAGGAAAAATAGGTGCTGGTGATTCCCCTCTATACCGGCGACGGTATGCAGCTCCTGTCGCAGGCGACGTAGATCGCAGCACGCACTGCTGCCGGTGCTGGTGCTTCCCGTCGAGCCTGACGACAGTGTGCAGATCCTCGTCGCAGCAACCTCGTGCGTGCAACACAGCCATCCGTGCTGCTGCTGCCCCATCGAGCTAGTCGCCAGTGAGCAACCCTTACACGCAGGCCGGGCAGCTCATGGCGTCGTCGCGCAGGCCGATGCGTCCCAGCCCCCGGTGTTTCTGCCTGACGGCTGTCGACCATGTACAGGAATGAAGTCGCAAGGGACGAGCTTCGTGGGCCGCTGCGGCCGCCGGTCCTGCCAAGAGGAATGGGCGTAGAGCGCGTCGCCGGGGATGGCGCGCCGTGCAGGTCGCGTCGCTGTGGACCTCCTTGTGCGGAGGGCGGCGCAGCGGAGGCGAGCCCATCCCCAAGCATCACGGACGACGACGATGTGGACGCCGACGACCTCCCGTTCCGTCTTCGGGGGAGTGGTTGGGCGAGTCCGTCACCGGCCAGGACCTCACCTCGTCGGGCCCTCGACAGGCTCCACCCGCCACCTCTGTTGCCCCGCGTCCTCCGCTCCGTCGCCAGAGGAGCGGTCGGACGAGTCCGTCCACCACCTCTCCTCGCCGTCCTCTCGCGCTCGTTGACTGGTCGTCGGCCACGACCTCACCGCGAGGATTGGGATGTGGGGAGAGGAGTGGGAAAATGGGATAGGGGAGTGGGGCTGTGAGCGGTGGAGAGTGGGTTCGTTCGTGACGACCGCCTCTGATCCCGAACGCTCCACTCTGGGTGACGTGGCTGGGGATAAGCTTTGAGATCCGTGCATTTTGATCTAGTGGCTATGGACACGTTCCGGACGAGATCTGAAAAAGCAGGCCGTTCGGGAGTTATTGATTCCGTTATTTTTTTACGTGAAGCTTTCCGTGTTTGTTTGTTTTTTACATGATTTTTTTCTTGGTTTGTTTAACAAAAGTTGGACGTGTTAGATGCGTTTTTAATAGCACAACACCATTTGCGTTACGCAAGTTGTCTTTTTATCCTGGTCGTATATTTTACAATCTAAATGTTTAATTAATTTTACGGAAAAACTAACACCCACACGTGTGGGCGTTTGCACATCGCCGACACACCTCCATCACCATCTTTTTGCCACGTATGAACAGATGACATCAGCAGAAATCTTTTTGGTTTTCGGCTTAAAAATGTTTTATCTCCTAATTAAAAAATCGAATCAAAAATCTGTTTTCACCATTAAATCCATCTCGACGAGATCTTCAAAACTAGACCCCATGTTGATATGTTTCGACGAAAAAAAAATTGCCTAAAAGTTGCCATCATGTTTACACTGTAGTTGCCATAGTGCTTAAACTAAAGTTGCCATGTGGCAATTTTAGTTTGTAGAGCATGGCAATTTTAGTTATTTCATGATGGCAATTCCAGTACTTTGACCATGAAAATATTTTTGTATGAACCATGGCAATTTTAAGTGCATATATCATGGCAATTTTAGTTTATGGTGCATGGCAAGTCTAGTTTCTTAATTCCCCGTTTTATAATATGTCAAAATTATTTTTAAATGTAGAAGAAAATAACTGAAACATATCATGGCAACTTCAGTGTAAACACCCTCGCAATTCATGTGCAATAGACATGGCAACTTTTAACAAAAGAAAATTCGTCGAAATATATTGATATGAGATCTAGTTTCAAAGATCTCGTCGCGAGTGATTTAATGGTGAAAACGGATCTTCAATCGGATTTTTCATTTAAGAGATAAAACATTTTAAAAACTGAAAATCCGAAAAGATTCCCACATGCATGCATGTGGTCACATGGCATAGTCTTTCTGTTATACGCGTGTGGGCGGGTTTGACTCCCACCACACGTGTGGGCGTTAGCTTTGTCCTAATTTTAATGATGTGGATTAATGAGAGATCATGAATAGTGCCTCCAATTAGTAGATATAAGATAGCAAATCATGGATTCAATAGATGTAGTTCGCTCCTCCTGTTCATGATAGGCTTTGCTCTCTTTCGTATATGGTGAAAATGAAAACATAGACCATATATTTATACGTACCAATAACAAACTGTGTGTGCCTATATATGTAATGTATGGTAAGCATCAGTAATCCTTTCTTCTAGTAGCCCCCTTGCAACTAATCATATGATCCATGCTCTCTGAAGTTATATGAGCTCATCATCCATGCATGATGTGAAAATTGTAAATTAGTGTTAAGAAGATGGAGTTGTATGAAGCCAATACCTGCACCCGGCTTGGATGAGAAGCTCATCGAGCCACATACATCCTCGTTGGCGGTTCTCGACTTGATATCCTCTTCATCACCTGGGCTTTCATTACGTAATCAGTAACACGTGCTCAGTGAGCGTCCTTTTTGATATAACCAAACTGAAAGGATTGGAACAGTTTGGAATAATCTATTTAACTGTTTACTGTATATTTTTTGACGAAAGTAGTGCAACTAAATGAGTCCTCCAAGAGCATTCAGTTTTCTCCATATTATCATAGTAGGACTAATTATACTAAAGGATCATCTCGATGTTAATTTAGGTTTGAACTGTGTCTAGGATTTAAGAATTTTTTATTTCACTTCCCAGTTCAGCTCTCACAACAGTCTACAACTATACGCCAAATAACAGTAAAGAATATTTAGATCATCCAACCAGATATGAAGATTATTATTTATGCCTTCAAATGAAGCTATACGTGGACATATCAACTTATGTATTAGTTTTTTTAAGAGGGAAAAAGCTGGCCTCTGCATCGATTGATGTAGGAACATTGGTAGAAAAAGGGCCTACTGTCCCGGTTGGTAAGGGCCTTTAGTCCCGGTTCCTGAACCGGGACTAATGGGTCGGTAATAATGCCCTGGCCCTTAAGTCCCGGTTCAGTCCAGAACTGGGACAAATGGGCCTCCACGTGACCTGTGCACTGAGCCCAGGCAAGAGGGCCTTTAATCCCGGTTGGTGACACCAACCGGGACCAATAGGCATCCACGCGTCAGCATTTCTGTGGTTTGGGTTTTTGTTTTTTAAAGGGGGGGGGGGTTGGGGGTTTTGGCGGTTTAATTTAGGTGTTTCATATATTGTGTTAGCTAGCTAATTAATAGAGAGAGTCCTCTCTTTTGTCCGTGCTTGGTCGACGCTATGTACTATACATACGTATAGAGGACTAGCTAGACACGCTAGCTAGCTAGTAAACAAACGAAGGAAACAGAAGATCGTCATGAACATATATGCATACAGAGAGAAGTGATATCGACCACCTCTCCTTCTCCGAGAGATTGGTCGAACAACAAGTTTTCGTATATCTATCCGACACTACCGACTACATATATACAATAATTAATTATCTTTTACAAATATAATCTCCTAACATACGGACACGTAGTCCACATAGTATTCTCCGTCTTCAGCGATCACGTGGTCAAGAAAGAATGCCGCCAATTCCTCCTGAATTGCTCGCATGCGATCTGGTGCTAGGAGTTCATCCCGCATCCAAAACATCTAATTTTAAGAAGGGGGTCAATACATATATATATGAATGAATGAACCTCAACACAAAGGATGGTAATAAAATAAAATTATGAATATTGTTATTTACGCACTTCATATTGTTTGTCAGAGTAGCCCCGCTCACAGGTCGTGTCAGCGGGTGCTCTCAACTTTCCGTCTTTCTTACGGTCCTCACTGTGCCATCGCATCAACTTGGCATGCTCTCCGTTTCTGAACTGACGTTTCAACCGTGGTATTATAGGAGCATACCACATCACCTTCGCAGGAACCCTCTTCCTGGGAGGCTCGCCGTCAACATCACCAGGGTCATCTCGTCTGATCTTATACCGCAATGCACCGCATACCGGGCATGCGTTCAGATCCTTCTAGGCACCGCGGTAGAGGATGCAGTCATTAGGGCATGCATGTATCTTCTCCACCTCCAATCCTAGAGGGCATACGACCTTCTTTGCTGCGTATGTACTGTCGGGCAATTCGTTATCCTTTGGAAGCTTCTTCTTCATTATTTTCAGTAGCTTCTCAAATCCTTTATCAGGCACAGCATTCTCTACCTTCCACTGCAGCAATTCGAGTACGGTACCGAGCTTTGTGTTGCCATCTTCGCAATTGGGGTACAACCCTTTTTTGTGATCCTCTAACATGCGATCGAACTTCAGCTTCTCCTTTTGACTTTCGCATTGCGTCCTTGCATCGACAATGACCCGGCGGAGATCATCATCATCGGGCACATCGTCTGGTTCCTCTTGATCTTCAGTAGCTTCGCCCGTTGCAGCATCATCGTGCACATCGTCTGGTGCATCTTGATGTTCCGTAGCATCACCGTATTCAGGGGGCACATAGTTGTCATCGTACTCTTCTTCTTCGCCGTCTTCCATCATAACTCCTATTTCTCCGTGCCTCGTCCAAACATTATAGTGTGGCATGAAACCCTTGTAAAGCAGGTGGGTGTGAAGGATTTTCCGATCAGAGTAAGACTTTGTATTCCCACATATAGGGCATGGACAACACATAACACCATTCTGCTTGTTTGCCTCAGCCACTTCGAGAAAATCATGCACGCCCTTAATGTACTCGGAGGTGTGTCTGTCACCGTACATCCATTGTCGGTTCATCTGCGTGCATTATATATAATTAAGTGTGTCAAAAATCATTACAGAACATCATGAATAGATAATTAAGTGACCAAATTAATAGAAGTTCATCATTGCATAAAAACCAAAGTACATACATAGTTCTCATCTAACAACATAAAGCTCTACAGAGCATCTAAATTAATTAAACCATACATTGAAACTATGTAAAACATTTCAATGCGAAAACAAATGCGATCATAATCGCAACCAAGGTAACAACTGATCCAACGGCATACTGATACCAAGCCTCGGTATGAATGGCATATTTTCTAATCTTTCTCATCTTCAAGCGCATTGCATCCATCTTGATCTTGTGATCATCGACGACATCCGCAACATGCAACTCCAATATCATCTTCTCCTCCTCAAGTTTTTTTATTTTTTCCTTCAAGAAATTGTTTTATTCTTCAACTAAATTTAACCTCTCGACAATAGGGTCGGTTGGAATTTCTGGTTCAGCAACCTCCTAGATAAATAAAATCTATGTCACGTTGGTCGGCATAGTTTTCATAAACAATAAATGAACCAATAGTTATGAAAAGATAATATATACCACATCCGAATCATAGACAGGACGAGGGCCGATGGGGGCGAATACCAAAACCATCGCACTATATAAGATGCAATAATAAAAGTAAGAAAATAATACAAGTATCTATCTAAACATACAAGTAAGAATATTTTTCCTTTCAGAAAGAAGATAAGAACAAGAGGCTCACCACGGTGGTGCCGGCGATGAGATCGGCGCGGGTGATCGACGACGGTGAAGACGGGGACGGGGCGTGACGGACCGCTAAATCTAGAAAAATATTGAGGAAAATGGAGATTGGCGGTCGAGCTTGGAGAGGAGAAACCTTAAGTAGTGTGGCTCGGGCATTCCATCGAACACCTTGTGTGCATAGGAGGTGAGCTAGAGCACCACCAAGCCCTCTCCTCCTCGGCCAGAAAAAACAGAGCAGTGTGCTCTGCGCTTGCACGAGGGGGTATATATAGGCACCACCATTGGTCCCGGTTGGTGGCATGAACCGGGGCTAAAGAGAAGCCTTTGGTCCCGGTTCATGCCACCAACCGGGACCAATAGTGGTGGGCCAGGAGCCAGGCCCATTGGTCCCGGTTCGTCCCACCAACCGGCAACAAAAGGTCCGGACGAACCGGGACCAATGGCCCACGTGGCCCGGCCGGCCCCCTGGACTCACGAACCGGGACAAATACCTCCATTGGTCCCGGTTCGTGGCAGAACCGGGACTAATGGGCTGAACCGGCCTGGGCCATTGCCCCCTTTTCTACTAGTGGGTAGTTAGTTATCCTTTTTGCTGAAGCTGAACAGAAGTTCTA
Source organism: Triticum dicoccoides (assembly GCF_002162155.2). Classification (NCBI taxonomy): domain Eukaryota; kingdom Viridiplantae; phylum Streptophyta; class Magnoliopsida; order Poales; family Poaceae; genus Triticum; species Triticum dicoccoides. The sequence goes on from NC_041380.1 coordinate 22,719,457, forward strand.
GGAATGAACTAATATACTAACGGAGATTCCACATCAAGTACACAGATCATGGAAAATTTTATTCTGTAATTCTGTTTGTATAGGCCAGTCTATTTCTCCACCATTTGGAATGTAAAATCCATTTGACATCGCCTTGTAAGATCTCCTTGCTACATCATGTAATCTAGTCGCATAATTTGTTTGTTTCAAAAAAAATTGACCATTGGATGAACATTATAGTATATTTGCTTGACATGCCACACACATCAGTGCATAAAATTTACTTCAACTCTTGTTCGCTTCCTGTTGTTTGTATGATGAGAAAGCAAGAAGCCCCAAAAGCAACAGAATTCTGTTCTAATATGTCATGATGAGCATTATTCAGAAAGCATCTGGGAAGAATTGCAGGTGCATGCTGCAAATAAATTAGAACATATTCATATCATGCATGTTCTTACATATTGTAGATATCTATCCATGCAGTTAGCAATTTATACATGGCAATAGTGGGAAGACAAATGAATATCTTCATAGGACGTTGAGAAAAGAAAAATTGTACGCTGAAATTTTGCATGGCTACTTAGTAGGCACGTCCGGTGTACCACCCAGCTTCTAATCCATTGGGCTCCCCTGGCCGACGGCAGCGTGCAGGTCGACTCGTCCTTCGACATATTAGCACTGGTTCTTTCTGCTATCGGACGTTTGTTGATGATCATTTTCACAAAGTTTAAGATTTTTTTTCAAAATGTTTTGGTATGTTTTCTTGCGTGGTGCACCGAGGAGGGGTTCAGCCACTACTTTCCCATCGGACAAAAAAATCAGCTGAGTTGATCAAGAAAATCAATCAGGTGTGGTTGTAGTACATGCATATGTTTACGTACCACAGTTAGAATAAAGGGAGAGATAGAGTGGATTGCAAAAAGAAAAAGGAGAGATAGATTGCTTAAGACATCTTGGACTCTCCAACACGTATAGAAATAGAACACCTTTTTCTATCATCGTATATTAACCGCAAGATTATGAACTAACGACTAATATTAGAAGTTTTCTAGGATTAACATTGCTGGCCAACTACCAATACATAGCTATTCTATTGCTCTACCCATATAACCTGCCCTACGCTAGTTTTCACTCTCTCTCTAGAAAAGGAAACATTTAACCGAATAAACAGTTTTGCATAAATATTAAAATTATATAGAGTACTCTGTTTGAAGTAAAAATAGTCCATATAGTGTGTGTAGATAGATTGCCTTAGCAGTTGGAAAAAATGATATATTTTGCGGTAGATAGAAGGGTGGATCTGTGAGATGGATAAAGGTATAACGTATAAAAACTGTCATTCAGATGTGCCGAACTGTGCTTTGTATTTCTTGCCATTTGTTCATTCATAGGAAAGGCAATTAAGCCCCCAGCAGGGTGAAGAAGAAACATGTGAAAGAGATCCTCTATGTCAATTTTTGAAAACAGCAATGCCGATATATACATGTGGAAATATATTGCCTCACCCATAGGTGTTTCAGGAGAGCAAAGAGCACTGGGAAGCATCACAAAATACGTAAGTAATTTGGTATTTGTACCGGAAACAAAATAATTTGGCATGGCGCACAGCTGAACATATCTTCAGTACGTTTCGTTCTGCTTTAATTAGATCTGACAAAAAGTGTGAATAGCCTATATGATAGCATAACAAAAAATATACAAATATCCTAAAAGGTTCCTAGTATAACTCATCAAGTGACTTGATCACATATATACTTAAGCTCCTGCAGGAAATAACTGAAAATATTAGTGTATTTTCCTCTGCAGGCTCTATTCTAAAAGCATGATATAAGTATGTTACGTAAAACATGAGAAAGTGGAACAGATCATAGAGTAACACAGTAAATATTAGCAGTACCACCTATTCCTGATTGTCCTCAATGTCTAATACGACTATTTTCTGTTGAAGCCATAACATCAATGGAAGAACTGAAATCTGAAAGTTGTGAGCATAACATGAACGATTTGAGCAGGGTATTATAGGAAAATTATAAAAGTAAATGTATTGTCAGGCTGATAATTAAGGACACATAGCTATGTCACTGATATCATGCTTTTATAATAGAGCCCGTCATGGCTAGTCTACTGCAGTTCATTCCTTAGCAACGTCACTGATGGCAGCAGGCACCCAATATAAATCGAACAGCCATCGGTACACCTCCTCCATTGTATCTACCATCATGGATAAATTCATCAACTGAAGACGCTAGATTGATGCGTGGCCAGAACTTGGAAGGTGGAGAGATACAAAGTATGTAGAGCAACGGGATCAATCTAACTTGTGCAAACACTGTGGCAGGGATTGTGTGCTGCCGCGGGAGGAGATGCAGACAACCCCTGGTGGTCGTCCTCGTTCTTTACAGTGCTCTAGATGGGCATCTACAGGTTCAATGTTTTTAATCATCTGTTTTGGATAAATAAGATTTATTGGGAGTTTGTGATTGTAACGGGAGGTAGAGTACATCAGAGATTTAAAGATAATGGAGTACTTGCCTGCAGTGTACGGATAGGAGTGACCGGGGACAAACTCTAATAATGTAGGGTGGCGCCATCTCTCTGCTCATAGTTCCTCTACTTGATCTGAAGTTTCACCAACAATGGTGGATGTCCGATCTGATTCCAACTTGTTTGATGTGCCTCCTTCTGCATTACATCTTCCATTTAATTGGAGTTTGCTTAGGTCTTGAAGTTGAGGGGATTGAACACCTTCTCGTCAGTCAACATGGATTGCATCTTCGTTGGGGTGTTGGGGTAGTGACGATCCAACATGGATGAAGATTGAAAAGAGATTGGTTGGAACACTTTAGATGGTTGTTGCTAATCGGATGAGGAGGAGGAGCGCTAGGGCTCTTTTTCTCTCACCGGCAGGATTGGCGAAGGAAGAAGTTTGCAAAGGGATTTTTTTTTCTTCTATTCTAAAAGAATTTCACGTGAGACAACAGCCTACGTTTTTTTTCTAAAAGAGCTATACGTGGGACATCAGCCTAGGACTCCTAATTGCACGTGGGATAGCAGCCAATTTTTTCCCTAAAAGTGCTATACGTGGGACATTAGCCTAGGACTCCTAAGTTACCTCATCCTTTTTTTCCCTAAAAGTGCTATACGTGGGATATTAGCCTAGGACTCCTAAGTTAGCTCATCCAACGGCTCTAGATGATTAACTTAGAGATCGTACAAACAATTTGTTTAGTTTTGAGGACTACATGCAATTGATGCCCTGTTTAATCACAAAATCAAGGGTTTGGACTAATTTTTATTCAAAGCATTTATGTATCATTCAATATAAGTCATTGTTTTAAAATAAATTTACTGAACTAGAGACACGAGAAGTTTTTTTCTCCCGTTGCAACGCATGGGCCTTTTTGCTAGTATACATCTAAATAAATAAGAACACACGAACTGCGGGTGATAGATTATAGTATCATTAGATATGTACATAGTTCAGGTATTCTTATAGCTCAAGCACTTCACGTACCTCACATGACTGAAAAAGCCTATCGCCCCGCTTTATATACAAAGCATCACACCAAACAACATTCAGTTTGACCTAAAAGAAATGTGGGTTGACCTAAAAGAGACAGAAAAACAACAACATGTAGATTGTAGAACATACACTAATGTCTGTAATACAGAAGAATAATCATATTGGTCAAGTTACATAATAGCCTACACATCCATGTTTCGATGCACAATTTTTTTGGTTTTCGCTGGGAAAATAGAACCAAGAATTACAATTTATTATAGTTGTTCCATGATGAAAAAAGGATTAAGCACAGGATTTCCTATTGGTGTTTTGGGTGAAACTTAACAATATCTAAAAAGTAAGTCCTGAATGTGCGATTCAGTTGGTCGAATTTGATATGGTAGTTAGTTATCCTTTTTGCTGAAGCTGAACAAAAGTTCTAGGAATGAACTAATATACTAATGGAGATTCCACATCAAGTACACAGATCAAGGAAAATTTTATTCTGTAATTCTGTTTGTATAGGCCAGTCTATTTCTCCACCATTTGGAATGTAAAATCCATTTGACATCGCCTTGTAAGATCTCCTTGCTACATCATGTAATCTAGTCGCATAATTTGTTTGTTTCAAAAAAAAATTGACCATTGGATGAACATTATAGTATATTTGCTTGACATGCCACACACATCAGTGCATAAAATTTACTTCAACTCTTGTTCGCTTCCTGTTGTTTGTATGATGAGAAAGCAAGAAGCCCCAAAAGCAACAGAATTCTGTTCTAATATGTCATGATGAGCATTATTCAGAAAGCATCTGGGAAGAATTGCAGGTGCATGCTGCAAATAAATTAGAACATATTCATATCATGCATGTTCTAACATATTGTAGATATCTATCCATGCAGTTAGCAATTTATACATGGCAATAGTGGGAAGACAAATGAATATCTTCACTGGACGTTGAGAAAAGAAAAATTGTACGCTGAAATTTTGCATGGCTACTTAGTAAGCACGTCCGGTGTAGCACCCAGCTTCTGATCCATTGGGCTCCCCTGGCCGACGGCAGCGTGCAGATCGACTCGTCCTTCAACATATTAGCACTGGTTCGTTCTGCTATCGGACGTTTGTTGATGATCATTTTCACAAAGTTTCAGATTTTTTCAAAATGTTTTGGTATGTTTTCTTGCGTGGTGCACCGAGGAGGGGTTCAGCCACTACTTTCCCATCGGACAAAAAAATCAGCTGAGTTGATCAAGAAAATCAATAAGGTGTGGTTGTAGTACATGCATATGTTTACGTACCACAGTTAGAATAAAGGGAGAGATAGAGTGGATTGCAAAAAGAAAAAGGAGAGATAGATTGCTTAAGACATCTTGGACTCTCCAACACGTATGGAAATAGAACACCTTTTTCTATCATCGTATATTAACCGCAAGATTATGAACTAACGACTAATATTAGAAGTTTTCTAGGATTAACGTTGCTGGCCAACTACCAATACATAGCTATTCTATTGCTCTACCCATATAACCTGCCCTACGCTAGTTTTCACTCTCTCTCTAGAAAAGGAAACATTTAACCGAATAAACAGTTTTGCATAAATATTAAAATTATATAGAGTACTCTGTTTGAAGTAAAAATAATCCATATAGTGTGTGTAGATAGATTGCCTTAGCAGTAGGAAAAAATGATATATTTTCCTGTAGATAGAAGGGTGGATCTGTGAGATGGATAAAGGTATAACGCACAAAAACTGTCATTCAGATGTGCCGAACTGTGCTTTGTATGTCTTGCCATTTGTTCATTCATAGGAAAGGCAATTAAGCCCCCAAGCAGGGTGAAGAAGAAACATGTAAAAGAGATCCTCTATGTCAATTTTTGAAAACAGCAATGCCGATATATACACGTGGAAATATATTGCCTCACCCATAGGTATTTCAGGAGAGCAAAGAGCACTGGGAAGCATCACAAAATACGTAAGTAATTTGGTATTTGTACCGGAAAAATAATAATTCGGCATGGCGCACAGCTGAACATACCTTCAGTATGTTTCGTTCTGCTTTAATTAGATCTGACAAAAACTGTGAATAGCCTATATGATAGCATAACTAAAAATATACAAATATCCTAAAAGGTTCCTAGTATAACTCATCAAGTGACTTATCTATAAAGATCGGAACTTGATCACATATATACTTAAGCTCCTGCAGGAAATAACTGAAAATATTAGTGTATTTTCCTCTGCGGGCTCTATTCTAAAAGCATGATATAAGTATGTTACGTAAAACATGAGAAAGTGGAACAGATCATAGAGTAACACAGTAAACATTAGCAGTACCACCTATTCCTGATTGTCCTCAATGTCTAATACGACTATTTTCTGTTGAAGCCATAACATCAATGGAAGAACTGAAATCTGAAAGTTGTGAGCATAACATGAATGATTTGAGCAGGGTATTATAGAAAAATTATAAGAGTAAATGTATTGTCAGGCAGATAATTAAGGACACATAGCTATGTCACTGATATCATGCTTTCATAACAGAGCCCGTCATGGCTAGTCTACTGCAGTTCATTCCTTAGCAACGTCACTGATGGCAGCAGGCACCCAATATAAATCGAACAGCCATCGGTATACCTCCTCCATTGTATCTACCATCATGGATAAATTCATCAACTGAAGACGCTAGATTGATGCATGGCCAGAACTCGGAAGGTGGAGAGATACAAAGTATGTAGAGCAACGGGATCAATCTAACTTGTGCAAACACTGTTGCAGGGATTGCGTGCTGCCGCGGGAGGAGATGCAGACCACCCCTGGTGGTCGTCCTCGTTCCTTACAGTGCTCTAGATGGGCATCTACAGGTTCAATGTTTTTAATCATCTGTTTTGGATAAATAAGATTTATTGGGAGTTTGTGATTATAACGGGAGGTAGAGTACATCAGAGATTTAAAGATAATGGAGTACTTGCCTGCAGTGTACGGATAGGAGTGACCGGGGACAAACTCTAATAATGTAGGGTGGCGCCATCTCTCTGCTCATAGTTCCTCTACTTGATGTGAAGCTTCACCAACAATGGTGGATGTCCGATCTGATTCCAACTTGTTTGATGTGCCTCCTTCTGCATTACATCTTCCATTTAATTGGAGTTTGCTTAGGTCTTGAAGTTGAGGGGATTGAACGCCTTCTCGTCAGTCAACATGGATTGCATCTTCGTTGGGGTGTTGGGGTAGTGACGATCCAACATGGATGAAGATTGAAAAGAGATTGGTTGGAACATTTTAGATGGTTGTTGCTAACCGGGTGAGGAGGAGCAGCGCTAGGGCTCTGTTTCTCTCACCGGCAGGATTGGCGAAGGAAGAAGTTTGCAAAGGGATTTTTTTTTTCTTCTAAAAGAATTTCACGTGAGACAACAGCCTAGGTTTTTTTTCTAAAAGAGCTATACGTGGGACATCAGCCTAGGACTCCTAATTACACGTGGGATAGGAGCCAATTTTTTCCCTAAAAGTGCTATACGTGGGACATTAGCCTAGGACTCCTAAGTTACCTTATCTTTTTTTCCCTAAAAGTGCTATACGTGGGATATTAGCCTAGGACTCCTAAGTTAGCTCATCCAACGGCTCTAGATGATTAACTTAGAGATCGTACGGACAATCTCTACTCCTAATGTCTCAGTTGGTAGTCTGCGTTTTGGGTTTATTTTCGTCCCACAATTTTCTTCGGGTTTTTTTTGCTGGTTTTTCGCCGGTTTTTTTGTCCCCTCCCCCACCCCACCCCACGCACGAACCGCTCCCCTCCCTCTCCTCGCGTGAGCGGATCCTCTCTCTGGTACCATCGCACGCGCTAGCGTTCCTGCGCCGCCGCCAGCTCGTCGACCAGGCCAACGTCCTGCTGCTCCGCGCCTCGCTTCCCTCGTCGCTCGCCTTCGGACCCCTCGCTAGCCTCAGGCGATCCATCGCTTGTCTGCAAGCCAAGCCGCCGCCTCTCCTCCAAGAAAGAGGGCTCCCGATCTCCGCCGTGGTCGACCAACAGCCCATCGCGCCTGCTCCGTCGCCTTGTCACGCGTGTTGTCTGCTCCGCCGCCTCGCCGCCTGCTCCGTCGCCTTGCCACGCGCCGGCCGCCTTCTCCCCCTCGTCTCGCCGCTTCTCTCCGTTCGCACTAGGAGATCAAGAGGGAAGGGATCCCCTTTTCTGCAAAGCCCGTGCCTTGCCGGCTTCGGCGGCGGCGCTCGATGACCCGCTCCTCGTCCTCGAGCACCTCCTCCAGACCTCGAGCTCCGGCGGCGGCAGCGTGGGAAAGACGACCAGGGCATGGGGAAGACGAAGACTTGCTCCACACATATGCCACTGCCCCGTGCTTGTCTTGCTCCTGAGTTGGCGGGCTGATGATGGAGGATCTGCACTCTTCGCTCCACTGGCGCCGTCGCTGCCGCTTCTGCTTCTGCTCCCCGCTCGCCCACGGCGCAGGTCTGTCTTCTGAATTTAAAGGTGATGTCTGTCTGTTGAAGCAAGCAGGTGAGCTGATTTTGTGCAGCGATTGCTTTGTGCAGCGATTGGAGGAGGAATGGAGTATTGCATAGGATTGGATGCTGCTTCCGTTGGTGCAGGTGAACATACAGTATAAATTCAGTTAGACTTGCACTTTGTATGCTTTCAGTATTGGTGAACATATAGTATAGATTCAGTTAGCCTTGCACTTTGTATGCTTTCAGTATTGGTGAACATACAGTAGATAAATATACAATATAAATTCAGTATGAACAGTACTGGTGATAATTGAATTCAGATGGGAACATCCTCAGGCCCCTGTTCTTATTCTTATTCTGAAAATTTATTCTTTACACTTTATTCTTTGGTTACTTCTAGTGAGTAACCACAATAACTTCAAGTGGGTAACTCCATTTTCTAATTTTTTTTTACACATTAACCATGATATTTGTTCCTCTGTTCTGGTCATAATGATAATCTAATTGTTGAACCCTTAATCATTCTCGTAATATGAATGCAACAAGAGCATCCAAAATCTGGAGCAAACAATGTCTGAAATTTTCCAAACTTCTGTTGAAAAGTTAACTGAATTTTTTGTATCAACATTGCAACATTTCCGCATGACAACTCAACTTAACTCAATTCAGTAAATTAAATGGCATATTGCAATATTTACAAAGATTCAGTTAACTTCTATTAACATTCAGTTAACTGAAGAACATGTTTATCCAGACCAAGAACATTCAGTTAACTTCTTTGACATTGGAGGTGAACACATTCAGTTAACGTTTTTGCAACATTTATGCAGAATACATGATCAATTGCGTTTGAAATTAATGAACAAGCGCAATTTGCAGAAATTGGAGCCCGGGTTCTTCCTCTCACCAGCAGCAGCACAAGCAGGGGATTAGTGTTTGAACTTAGGGTCTTCTGAATGTTGTTTCCTTGTTGCTGAAGATAGGTGACTCTGAGGAATGTAGGTAGGCTGGCTATGTCGCCGAGGTTGAGAGGGAGAGCCCACCACCTTTTCTGATTAATGTTGTTTAGGTTTAGAGATGGTCCTAACACTAATCCCCTTACACCCAAAACAAAAAAAAATCCTAATCTAATGTTATCTCACCTAAAAGAAAAGCATCCTAATCTAATGTTATCTCTGATTTCTTTTGCAAATGTTACTGTTCGTAATTCTCGAGCTTGTGTAACGTCTTTGTTTTATTGCTTTCCATTGGGAGTATTCTTATGTATGATTGCTTCTTCAGACTGCAAATGTAGCTGGTGCAATCCGGGAGGCGAAGAATAAACTTGAGAAGAAGTTGGATGATCTTACTTTGTAAGACTTACTCTCGAAAGGAGAATGCGGGTATATTTTTCTCTGTCTTCAGTGCTTTTATGTTTATTGTGGTCCCTTTATTTTCGATGTGCTACCCTGGATGTCGTAGTTTGAGACAGTTCTGTTTGTTCCTGCCAATATAAGGACAAATACAATTTCGCCTACGAAACTTTCATTCTTTCCCTGTTCTGTTTGTGTAGATTTTCTTCTTATATAAGATACACATAATTTTTTTTGTTACAAGCAAATTAGATTGGTCTTCTGTATGTTCAAATGTATCCATAATTTTTTCTGTTTTATATGCACGAACCAATCTTGGTCTTCTGTATGCAGGGTACACTCCTGATGGCTGATGATGTTTCACAACCTCTTCTGCAGATTATCAGAATACCGACGGAAATATTGCGTTGGAACGATCCCGGGTCGGCGGGGGCGGCCAGACCAGGTGGCAAATGCGGTGCACAAGTTGAGGAGCGAAGGTAAAGAGGAATGGCCACAACAACCTGAGCAGCAGCGAGGGGAAGGAGCAGCGGCTGCGCAGATGCGTCGACCCGAGCAGTTGCGAGAGCGAATGAAGCTGCGGTTGCATAGACAAGCTTGTGGAGGTGTCAGTATGCACACATGCGTCCCTGATTAGGAGCACGCCTCTGGTCTGGTAGGATTCTCGCTCTGCCCCGACCTCAAGGGCGTTCGTCTATCTGTGTCGTGCTCGGGACGATGCACTAATGCAGGTGTGGTTCTTCAGCTTTTCTTTGTCTTTTTGCCGGTTGGGGATGGTCAGTTCCATCACACTGCGAGGAGATGATTCATGGCCGGTCGGGGATGGTCACCTGCGGTGAGCACGAGTACCTCCTCCATATCCTCCCTATACTAGCACCCTTGGCGATGAAAATGATAGCCGGGAGAATCCATCCTTCACACCTCTTTTCCATCTCTGTCAGATTGTCCTCTTCAGCAAGATGTCTATGCATGAATCATATTTATGATTTCTTTGCATTTTTAACAATTAATATAGATTTTTGTACCCACAGCCCAAAGGCCAACCTTAATACTGGACCTCGATAGGGGCATGTGGCCAACCATGCCGGAGGATGCAGAGGAGTTGTTTGGGAATGTTATCATCAGAGGACCCAAGAAGCAGCCCACCAAGGATGCATGGATCAACCACGCAAGTCCATTGAGAGTTTGATGCTTCTCATGTGTTCACTGTGGTGCAATGAAGATCTGATGGGCAATGGTCTCATGACATTTCCTTTCTGAAAACTTAAATTTATAGCTTGCAATCCATCTGTGGCGAGGGTTCATGACAGACAAGCCAATAGATTTGGGGGTCCACTTCCCGGTGAAACAAATGTTCATTGCGGACAATACGAAGACGATGATTGGTACAATCAGGTGAATATATTAGAATTTTTAATCTTCTCTCTCCATGTCTATGTTTGTGCTTGATCAACTGTCCACTTAATGATTTTAGTTGTACAAAGTCCTAAGCTGGTCTCACTAGGTCGTACCCAGTGGCGGAGACAGGGGGCCAGCAGGGGCCCTGGCCCCCCCCCTAACACCATGATTTTGCGTGTAATTTGCTATGAACAGTGGCAAAATTAGTACTAATTTGCTGCTAAAAAACTATTTTTCAATACTTTGGCCCTCCCCAACCTGTTTTAGTAGCATTTTGCCTCCCTTATAGATATTTTCTGGCTCCGCCACTGGTTCGTACTCGTACCACACTGTGTGAAGGTTATGGGCAAGGTGGTTGAGCTTGATGCTACCGAGTTGGAGGTTATTGCTTTGGCGACGCCGAAGGCCGTTCACGCGAAGAGGAGATGTGCCTGGTGACGAGAAGTCTTAGACCACAGGTGAGTTTTGCTTCCTATCAGTTCAGCAGTGTGTGTACATGTTCAAAATTGTTGGCTATAAACATTTGAATTATCTCCAATCATGTACTTCAGTTTCTACCATCTTCCATATTTACCATGTTTTGTCACTTAACAAAATTTTACATAACTGTTTTGTGTATGCATGCAAAATTCTGGTTTAGAAACTTAATGCAGAATTATGAACAAAATTATCATTCAGTATTACGAATTTACATTTATCATAAGAAATGGCAAACTCATAGGTATTTCAATCTAGAAATTACAATTCATGTTCAGGGAAGATGACAAGCTTCTAATTAGCGGTAACTTTATTCTGTTGAAACCGAAAGATATGGATGAGCCATGATAATGAGTGTTAGGGGGTTGGATGGCACGATGTAAAAAGATATCATTTTTACTAAATAACTTCACTTTCTGCAGAAACTTCCTTGCACTAAACTTAAAATATTGGCTTCTCCAGATGTACATAAGCTATTAGCTCTTAGCTCTATTTAATTCGACTCATATTTATGAAAGTCCTCTTTTGATCCCGAGTTCACAAGCTCCCTGATGAACAGTAAAATCCAAAAAAAATATTTAAAGAATTCAAAAAATTCTGGAGTTAAACATCGATGAAATTTTTAACTTCCTGCAAATTTTGATGATGAAATAACATCGGTGGAGGTCTGGACAAAAAGAAAAAAATCGATGCTCCAAAATGCTTCCGAGAACAAATCTTTTGGAGCGTCGATTTTTTTTTGCCCAGAGCTACACGAATGTCGTGTCATCAAAAACATTTGCAAGAAGTAAAAACTTTCATAAATGTCTATAAAAAATTATTTTTTTACTGTGTTTTCGGATTTTACTGTTCATCAAAGAGCATGTCAGCTCGGGTTCAAATACTCCACATCCTCATATTTATTCCTATTCTCCTTTTGTCATTTTTTACATCTAGGCATATAGTGTTTTGTTGTGTCTCAAAGTTTTACCTTTTTAATAGTGATATGTGTTTATATTTTGTGGATGTTTTTGTTGCTGGTATATATTCTCAAGTGATAATCATCATATCTTGTCAATCTCTATGTTATGAGAGGTATAAAAATATAATCGGATATAAATTTGATAGTATGCTACCTTGACCAATATACTGCATCATGTGAATGTTTCTCGTTCTCAAAAGTGCACTATATCTGGCCTCTCTGGCCATGAAGGCTGCAAGGTTGCACCTTGGAGCTCAAAATTTGGTGTCTTCGCATTGAAGGATCCAATCCATCGACCTTGGAGTTTGAACATGTCACTTGTGATGGGGAGAGGAAGAGATGACTTGCATACAATCGACAATGAGTGTGTTAGCAGCGTGGTGGCTCGGGATTGTACAAGTTGTAGTAGCCCCTTCCCTTATACATGTTTTGTTTTGATTGGAAGCACCTTATAATTTAGCTAATATATGGATTTCATTTAAATCGTGTGTCCAAGTATGCGAGGCCCATGAGACGGGCATTAATCACTTCTCTTTTTTCTCACTATTTTGATAGGGGACCTATGTATATGGAAGGAGTTAGTATCATGTAAATCGTGTCACCAATTTAAGGATCCTCGTGTTTTCTTACTTTTCAACACTTATTTGTGATTTTGTTCACAAATTTTCAATTTCATTATGTAGAATGAAGACAATATTTTTGTTGTATTTTTTGTCCATGTAGAGGATACAAGACATCATATTAAATAATTAATTAATAAAATAATGAATTAACTTACATATGTGTATGTTTATGCCTCCCTCTTTGTCCCTCCCAGCGATAGGGCGACGATAAGGACGGTTGTCTTCGGGTGTCCCACAACGTGGTTGACGGGTTGGCGGTGTGAGGAAATGTGTGACTATGGAGGGAGCTCAACAATTGGGCTATAATGACAGGAAGAAAAGATGTTATGGGAAGAGAGTGGTTGATTACAAATCAAGTGTTAGCTATGTTGCAGCGACTGTCCACACAGCTGAATTTTGGAGAGCCTACCGGCCGTCCGTTTGATGTTCAAACATGCCCAAATATACAAGGGAGAAATGTCCAAACAGGCCCAAATATACAAGGGAGAAATGAGCTTCGACCTTGAAGACAACTTTAGTCATTTGTTTAATTTATTTATATGCATTGTATTGTAGTCTGTAGCAACGCACGGGCGGTCTACTAGTTTGTTTAGTTTTGAGGATTAACGTGGAGCCTTGTATGGTGCCTCCGATTAGTAAATATAAGATTGTCCTTTTATCCTGGTGGTGCTTCTTAACTTGTGGGGATCGGTTGACGTGAAGCTTTTCTTGTCTTTTTCTTTGTTGATGATGTGAGGCTTTCCTTTTTTTGGACTAATGTTGGACGTGTGAGATCCGTTTTGTCTCATATATATAATAGGACGGGATAATTTGTGTTACCTAAGTTTGCTTATTTTTTATATCACAGGCAATCAGCCGGATCATTGATTTCTTTTTCCTTTTATGGTTGGGATTTGTTTTGACAGTTTATCAGTGTTTTTAATTGCGGTTTTGTTTCTTAATTTGTGGGAACGGGAGCCTGCTTTCCCTTTTTCACGTGAGGTGATTTTGCTTCTTAATTTGTGGGAACAGGTGGGGTATTTCCTTTTTTTGCACGAAGCTTTCCTTGTTTTTTTCAAAGAACTTTCCTTATTTGTCTGTTTGTTTTTTTACATTTTTTTTTGGTTTGGTTAGCAAAAGTTGGACGTGTCAGATGCGTTTTTTATTTGACGGGATCATTTGCATTATGCAAGTTGTCCTTTTATCTCCCTAAAAAAATGTTGTCCTTTTATCCTCCCCTTAAAAAAACGGAAATATTAACGCCCACACGTGTGGGCGTTGACCATCTTGACCACACGCATCCATCACCATCCAGTATTATATGCACGAATCTTGGCACAATCTGGCTGATTTTCTGTGCCACGTAGGACAAGGCGTGTGTGTGGTGTGTGACATAGTTCGCCCACACATCCGTTTTACCACACGGAGGGGCCGGTGTGTGGGCGTTTAGCAGTTCACCCACACACCAGTTTTCAGTCACGCACAAGGACTGGTGTGTGGGCATTTGCCATCTCGCCCACACGCCCGTCCCCTCTCCCACACCCAAGCTGCTAGTTGCCATGTGTTTTTGCAGCGCACATGGCAACTGCCCCTAGTGTGCTTTATAAGCAGGTGGCAACTCTCTTTTTTACCCGAGTTGCCATGTGTTTTTGCAGGGTACACGGCAACTGCCTAGTGTGCACGTAAGCAGATGGCAACCCTCTTTTACCGAGTTGCCATGTGTTTTTGCATAGTACATGGCAACTGCCCCAACGTGCACGTACATGGCAACTTACCTAACGTGCACGTAATCAGATGGCAACTCTTCCCTTTTACATGGCAACTGCCCTAGCATGCTTGTGAGCACATGGTAACTCTCTCAACTGCCTAGTGTTAGTATGTGGCAACTCCTAAAGTTATGAAATCATGGCAACTACATTAGATCAGACCATACATAGCAACTGCAGTTGAGCAACCATGGCAACTGCAGTTGTCCGACATGGCAACCGTAGTTCAGCGACATGGCAACTGCAGTTAAACGAACATGGACGAGGGTATGGAGCATGGCAACTGCGGGCGCGCGGTGGGCGTCACGCGTCGCGTGCGGGACCAGGAGGGTACAAGGCCTGACATACGGGCGTGTGGGCGTTATCAACTTCGCCCACACGCACGCGTGTGAGAGGGTTCGGGAGGGAAAAAAAGATGTGTGTGGGCATTAGTTGTGTTTGCCCACACGTAGGTGTGTGGGCTGGTTACTGTCCATGCCACATGAGGCGTGTGGCACAACTACCCGATACACCACAGGTGTGGCAGTTATCGGGACCCTAAAAAGATTGTCCTTTTATCCTGATGTTGCTTCTTAATTTGTGGGGATCGGGTGGGTGCTTTTCTTTTTTCTTTTTACGTGAGGAGGTTATGCTTCTTTTAGGGGCGTTTGCTTTTTTTTTTCTTGAGAAAGGGGTGATTTCCTTCTTAATTTGTGGAACGGGTGGGGGCTTATTTTTGGACGTCGATATCTCCCGAACGTTCGGGCTGGGAGGTGAGCGATCCGAACGAATCGTTCGATGCAGCAGGGAAGTACGACCGAACAGTTGTGTTCGTTGCCATCTCTCCCTAGTCCGAACCATCCACCAAATCCACATCAGGTGGGCCTTTTGCTAGGCTTGCTGGCCCAAACGAGTCCCTTTGCGAAAAATATTTTAAGAAGTGGAAAATACACGAAAACAGCCCAACATGAAAACTGAGAAAAAAAATTGTACAATAAAATTGCCACAAAAATCTAGAAATTGCCATCAATTGTTATAATTGTTGAGGCTACAGTACCTACAGAAAAAGAAAAATGCCATGATAGATGGCAAGTAGGAAAAATTTCATGATGTACAAAAAATAAAAATAAAAAGTTGCCATGCTACAGGAAATAAATTGCCATGGTTGCATGAAAATTTGAAATTTGTTCAAATATAAATAGCCGTGGGCGTGAAGAAATTGCCATGGTCTGCACACCAAAAAATGCCAGGTTGCATAGAAAAAATTGCCGTGACCATAAAACTAAATTTGCCATGGTCGCCAAAAAAAATTAATTTTGACAATATGCAAAAAGAAAGAAAATTTGCCATAGTCATAAAAACACGCATTGATGGCAAAAACAAAGGACCCCGATAACTCCCGACTGTTCGGTGTGCGAGAGCCCCAGACCGAACGACTCGTTCGTGATAGGGGAGGCAAACGACCGAACGATGTCGTTCGGGACAAGAAGAACCCAGCCCGAACACCATCGCCCCAGGCTTTTTTTCGTTTGAAAGAGAAATAAAGCCCAGTTTTCCTAAGACCTACCGTGACTAAGAAAGGTCGCTTTTGGTTGTGAATAAAAAGGCCAGATTTTGCCATACTCTGAAAAGAAAATGGAAAGGTCTAAAAATAAATTTGTCGTGATAGAAAAAAATGAAAACATTCTACTACCAAAACGTCAAGTCAAAAAAATGCAATCATCTTTACAAGAAAAAACATTGCCATGCTAAAAAAAGATTTTTTTTATGCAATGGCGAAAAAGAAAGTTGGTCGCAAGATCTTATGGGTTTCGCCTCTAGTCTACCCCAACTTGTTTGGGACTAAAGGCTTTGTTGTTGTTGTTCTAATGGCAAAAAAGAAAAAGTTCATGGCAATTTTGCATCTATATCATGATGGCAGGAAATGTGGATTGTAAAACTGTATGCTATTTTTACTATATAAATGAAGATCTAAAAAATGTGCATTAAACATTGCCATCATGTGGAGCAGAAACAAAAATGCAACATCTTTTGTTTAATAGTAGGGGCAGAAAAAAAGTCAAACTTGCCATGCTCCATAGAAGTAAAAATGCCATGAGCGAGAAAAAGTGAATTTGCCATGTATGTTTAATGTAAATTGCCATGGCAATATAAAGGTTAAATTTTCCATGGCAAATAGATAGGTTAATTTTGCCGTGGCAAAAAATTGTCATCTATGTTAAAGTAAAATTTCCATGTATTTACAAGTAAAGTTGCCATGGCAATTAAGGTAAAAAAATTGCCATGACAAAAAAGTAAAGGTTTGACATGGCAAAAAAGAGTAAAAATTGCCACATATAGCATGTAATAGAAAATTTTCAAGTATTTAATGGTTAAATTTGCCATGCTCCATGAATTTTCCTTTATTTTGACATGGCAAGTAAGAGGTAAATTCTGCCATGACAAAAAAAGAAGGTAAATTTGACATGGCTAAAAACAGTAAAAAAAATTGCATGGCAATGAAAAGGAAATTTGTTGCCATGAATGTTGAAGTAAATTTTCCATGTATGTGCGAGTAAATTTTCCAATGCAAAACTGAAAGGGTAATTTTGCCATGTCGTAATAAAGGAAATTTTGACATGGCAAAAAAAGAGTAAAAAAATTGGATGGCAAATGAAGCTCGAAATTGCCATCGCAAGAAACTGAAGTTTTGGCATGCTAGAAAGAAAAAAAATACCATGTTCTTAAAAGTTATGACATATCAAAAAACCATTGTGAAAAAATGCTTATTAAATTGTCGTGTTATTTGAAAGAAAATTGCCATGGGTTGTAGAATAAATTTGCCATGAAACGTTATTAAATATCAAAAGGCCATACAGTAAAACTACCATGGTAACTATTAAAAAGTCCCATGGTACTCCTTCCATCCCAAAATTCTTGTCTTAAATTTGCCATGGGATAAATCCGTATCTAGACAAATTTAAGACAAGAACTTTGAGACGGGGTAGTATGTACGAACAAACTAAAGTGTAAAAGTAACTACAAAAAATTTGTCGTGGTGAAAAAGTAAATTTGACATGGTGAAAATAAATAAATTTGCAATGATATTTCATTGTCATGATACATAAAGTTAATTGGCCATAGTTTGTGAAACAAATTAGTCATGTTCTAGAAATATTTCATCATGTTCCAAAAGTTATTCACCATGGTCCATCAAGTAAAAAGCCAAGGTTTGTAAAAATATTTGTTCTTGTGAAAAAAGAGATGGCAAAATTAGCAAATTTTCCATGGCCACGTGGCAAATTTAGAAGATTTGTTCCTTACGAAAGAGATGGCAAATTAGGATCTGATTCTGAATTTTGCAATGCCAATGTTCAAAACTTGTTCTTAAAAATGCCATGTGACAGATACAATTGGCTCTAAAAGATGTCATATTTGATTAAACAAAAGTTTCGAATTTTGCCATATGATTTTTCAAACCATGCCATGACATTTCACAAGAAACTGTCATCTTTTGGAGCATTTCCTATTAAATTTGCCATGGACCAGAATTATCAATTTTCAGGAATTTGTCATGTATTGTAGCGGTAGTACCACGAGATAGAGCAACTACAAAAAGATCACACATCTACACATATACTCACATCTGTACAACAAAAGGTAAATAGCTAGAGCATCTCCAAAAACAGTAGGAGAGATAGCAGCACTTGTAGTTGAAACTCGCAAAGCTCCTTAACCGGGGAACCACTACTGCCAATGCGGGCATGTGGAGCACGTCGGGGACGGGGTGTGAGCATTTAAAATTTTCTGACCTCAACCATCGTTTTTTGTTTTACAATTCAACGACGCCTCAAAAAATTGACATGGAAAGATGCCACACATTCAGAAACAATACAGCAGAAAACCTGAGTTGCCATGTAGTGCACTCGGAGAGCATAAAAAAAGTGTCAGGTAGTGACTACAAGAATTCCTGTGTGTTATGTATAAAAGATGCCACACATTTAGAACCAGAACATCAGGGGAAAAAATCCTGAGTTGCCATGTAGTGCATGAAAAAGGCGTGCAGAAAATTTCTGTTAATGCCTCCAAAAATTGCCATGTATATATGTGTAGAAGATTGCATACATTCAGGAAAATGAATCAAAAATCCTAAAATCTAATTGTCAGGCATGTACGGGGTGCTCGTATGATATAGCTCGCCGGCGTGGTTGTACAAATGTGCATCGTGGATTCTACAATCATCTATGATTCCCAAAGGAAGTCAGCAAAGGAAATTACAAGTTGCGGCGACGACAGAGAACAGGGGAGGATGGATGGAGCATCGGTGATTACCTCCGGACGAGAGAGGAAAAATAGGTGTTGGAAATTCCCCTCTATACCGGCGACGGTATGCAGCTCCTGTCGCAGGCGACGTAGATCGCAGCACGCACTGCTGCCGGTGCTGGTGCTTCCCGTCGAGCCTGACGACAGTGTGCAGATCCTCGTCGCAGCAACCTTGTGCGTGCAACACAGCCATCCGTGTTGCTGCTGCCCCATCGAGCTAGTCGCCAGTGAGCAACCCTTACACGCAAGCCGGGCAGCTCATGGCGTCGTCGCGCAGGCCGATGCGTCCCAGCCCCCGGTGATTCTGCCTGACGGCTATCGACCATGTACAGGAATGGAGTCGCAAGGGACGAGCTTCGTGGGCCGCTGCGGCCGCCGGTCCTGCCAAGAGGAACGGGCGTAGAGCGCGTCGCCGGGGATGGCGCGCCGTGCAGGTCGCGTCGCTGTGGACCTCCTTGAGCGGAGGGCGGCGCAGCGGAGGCGAGCCCATCCCCAAGCGTCACGGACGACGACGATGTGGACGCCGACGACCTCCCGTTCCGTCTTTGGGGGAGTGGTTGGGCGAGTCCGTCACCGGCCAGGACCTCACCTCGTCGGGCCCTCGACAGGCTCCACCCGCCACCTCTGTTGCCCCCCGTCCTCCGCTTCGTCGCTAGAGGAGCGGTCGGACGAGTCCGTTCCCGACCTCTCCTCGCCGTCCTCTCGCGCTCGTCGTCGGGTCGCCGGCTAGGACCTCACCGCGAGGATTGGGATGTGGGGAGAGGAGTGGGAAAAATGGGATAGGGGAGTGGGGCTGTGAGCGGTGGAGAGTGGGTTCGTTCGCGACGACCGCCTCTGATCCCGAACGCTCCACTCTGGGTGACGTGGCTGGGGATAAGCTTTGAGATCCGTGCATTTTGATCTAGTGGCTATGGACACGTTCCGGACGAGATCTGAAAAAGCAGACCGTTCGGGAGTTATTGATTCCGTTATTTTTTTACGTGAAGCTTTCCGTGTTTGCTTATTTTTTACATGATTTTTTTCTTGGTTTTTTTAACAAAAGTTGAACGTGTCAGATACGTTTTTAATAGCACAACACCATTTGTGTTACGCAAGTTGTCTTTTTATCCTGGTAGTATATTTTACAATCTAACTGTTTAATTAATTTTACGAAAAAAATAACGCCCACACGTGTGGGCGTTTGCACATCGCCGACACACCTCCATCACCACTCTTTTTGCCACGTATGAACAGATGACATCAGCAGAAATCTTTTTGGTTTTCGGCTTAAAAATATTTTATCTCCTAATTAAAAAATCGAATCAAAAATCTGTTTTCACCATTAAATCCATCTCGACGAGATCTTCAAAGCTAGACCCCATGTTAATATGTTTCGACGAAAAAAAAATTGCCTAAAAGTTGCCATCATGTTTACACTGTAGTTGCCATAGTGCTTAAACTAAAGTTGCCATGTGGCAATTTTAGTTTGTAGAGCATGGCAATTTTAGTTTTTTTATGATGGCAATTCCAGTACTTTGACCATGAAAATATATTTTTGTATGAACCATGGCAATTTTAAGTGCATATATCATGGCAATTTTAGTTTATGGTGCATGGCAAGTCTAGTTTCTTAATTCCCCATTTTATAATATGTCAAAATTACTTTTAAATGTAGAAGAAAATAGTTGAAACATATCATGGCAACTTCAGTGTAAACACCATGGCAATTCATGTGCAATAGACATGGCAACTTTTAACAAAAGAAAACTCGTCGAAATATATTGATATGAGATCTAGTTTCAAAGATCTCATCGCGAGTGATTTAATGGTGAAAACGGATCTTCAATCGGATTTTTCATTTAAGAGATAAAACATTTTAAAAACTGAAAATCCGAAAAAATTCCCACATGCATGCATGTGGTCACATGGCATAGTCTTTATGTTATAGGCGTGTGGGCGGGTTTGACTCCCACCACACGTGTGGGCGTTAGCGTTGTCCTAATTTTAATGATGTGGATTAATGAGAGATCATGAATAGTGCCTCCAATTAATAGATATAAGATAGCAAATCATGGATTCAATAGATGTAGTTCGCTCCTCCTGTTCATGATAGGTTTTGCTCTCTTTCATATATGGTGAAAATGAAAACATAGACCATATATTTCTTCATACCAATAACAAACTGTGTGCGCCTATATACGTAATGTATGGTAAGCATCAGTAATCCTTTCTTCTCGTAGCCCCCTTGCAACTAATCATATGATCCATGCTCTCTGAAGTTATATGAGCTCATCATCCATGCATGATGTGAAAATAGTAAATTAGTGTTAAGAAGATGGAATTGTATGAAGCCAATACCTGCACCCGGCTTGGATGAGAAGCTCATCGAGCCACATACATCCTCGTTGGCGGTTCTCGACTTCATATCCTCTTCATCACCTGGGCTTTTATTACGTAATCGGTAACACGTGCTCAGTGAGCGTCCTTTTTTGCTACAGAATTTTCCATATTATGTAAAAAAGAAGAATTGTAGAAAAGAGGGGACCCACTTTAAATATGAATGTGAAGCATACACCATGATTATTTCCTTTAATATATAACCCATTATATGAGATGTATGCCTGGTTCTGATATTGTTAAAGAAACAAATGGACACTGAACTTATCTGCTCACGATGCATGAAAGTCTGCATATGCATGTATAACATATTTATATGAACTACATGAAATTGGCAGACACGCTGCTCTTAGGAAGCAGTGCTCAAGCATCTCGGTTCGAATCCGACTAGCGCCATTCTTGAAACATATACTTTAGTATCATGGATTTGGTCAGCACACATAAATTCTATGAAGTTTCTTAGTGTTATTTGATCAGATATTAATTACATAACAACTCTTACTAAGCAAGTCCAAGATCCATACAACAGATGCATAAACTGTACAACAATCACCTCACCTATGTTTTAGTTATTTATAGTACATAAATTTAAAAAGTACGATATTAAAACTAACCAAGCAGAAAAATATGATTAAATCCTACCAAGAGGTTAACTTGACCTCCTAAATGCATACATATACAATCCATGTCTGGAACCACACTATCAAAAAAATTCCATCAGAATAAATTATAGTATGTGCTTCTAAAGATGCACATATCATGTTTGGTCATCAGATGGGCATAAACTGGTAGCTGCTCAGTCGCTTTAGGAGTAGCGATTAATCGATGAATCGGTCTATTAACTGGATTAAACTTGTACCGGTTGGGATTAACCGGCCTGACAACTGATTAATCGGTCTAACCAGCCAATTAATCGGCCTGGCAAGTTAACGTGATGAATAGGTGTTATTCGATTCGGCCATGGTATGAGTAGCGATTAACTGGCCTGTTAACTGATTAAACGGGTGAATTCTTGAACAGTAGCACCTAGAAATCCAAGCCATCCAAGTAATACGTAGGTCTGAAACTAAAGAAAGCATATCATAAAAATCTCTCAGAACATAACTATTGGTTGTACTTTCTCATCATTTACCAAATCTCAAATTGCAAGAGTACAACATAAAAAATCTTCAAAAAACGAAAACATACTCACTTCTTGCCCCTTGCATACCTGCAATCTGGCGGCTTCACCAAAAATGACGGCTATCAAATCCGAGACAAACTGCCATCAATGCACCGCCTTCTCGACTGAATTGAGTTGCAGTTTGGTCACGCATGGAAGCTGAGATTGGAACTACCTTATCCTCAGCCCAGATGGCTTGTGACTATCAGATCTGATACAAACTGCCATCAATGCACCGCCTTCTCGAATGCATTGGACTGCAGTTTCATCGGGCATGAAAGCTAAGATTGGAACTACCTTATCCTTAGCCAAGATGGCTTGCGGCATTTTTGGCCCAGTCGAGACTCAAAGATTGCAGACAAACGGATCGGCGAGAGGCTGCCTGGATCATAATTATTAGATTACGACATGAAGCATGAAGAAGACACGGGAGGAGGAGCACCGGAGTAGGAGGAGGAGCCCGGGCTGCATGGGTAGATGGTGAGTCCGCTAGGGATTGTTTTTTTAACACAGTACAGACGCAAGCGCTCATACACACGCGCATACACTCACCCTTATGAAGGCACACGCGCACACCCTACCCCTATGAGCACCTCCGAAAGACTGAGCCGGCATATCATTTTGAAATTTACGAAGTCACCATAGGCACCTCATCGTCGATGGAAACGTCTCCTTCCATTGAATGCACATCGCCGGAAATCCTGAAATAAATCCAGGAATAATTGCGAGCACCAGGATTTGAACTCTGGTGGGCTGGGGATACCACAGTCCCTCTAACCATCCAACCACAGGTTGGTTCGCGGATTGTTTGGTTTCTACAGCGTGGAAGATGTTCTCTCTTTTTTTTGGGCGTGGAGGAAGATATTCTTTGAATTCGTGGAACAGATTGCTACTCCCTCCGTTCCTAAATGTAAGTCTTTGTAGAGATTTCACTAGGTGGACTACATACGGAGCAAAATAATGAATCCACACTTAAAATGTATCCATATACATCCGTATGTAGTTTATATTGGAATCTCTACAAAGACTTATATTTAGGAACGGAGGAAGTAGAAAGGACGTGGGAGGTGGGACATCACGTGTGGACTCATGAAACCTCATCCAAGGACGTGGGAGGTGGGACAGGACGTATGGACTCATGAGACCTCATCTGATGGCTCTAGACAGTTAAACTCAAGATTGGACGGACATTAATCTTATTTTGAAGGTGGAACTTCGTATGGTGCTTCCAATTAGTAAATATAAAATTAGGTGCTCCTGCTTGAATATCTTCAGTTTTTCTTTGTTCCTATATGAATTCAAGCAACCTGACAGCAGAAGCTAGCGTTATGCTGATGAGTTCCAAGCAAGACTGAGTATCTCCATCGTGCTGTTACTCATTGGTTTTTCCACATAGTGGTGTTTGCATGATCCCTCAAATTCCGACCGAAAAATATTAGTAGATTTAGTGGCTTATTTGATTTTTAGAACCCTTAATTTTCAAGCTGTCTAAATAATACTGCCATGTTGCTTTGGACCTTTTTAGTTGCAGCTACAGTTTGTAGTAAGTAAAAATGTGTGTTTGATCTTTGATGTGATGTTTTGGGTTCTCACTTCTCAGCGGATGCGGATGTGATAAAAAAAATGTTCGGCATGATACCTCTAGCTCATATTTGTATTCTCAAGTATGATAAAAGAGATACGGTATGGATCATATTTTTTAATTTGCTTTAAGAATACTTCTGTATATTTTCCTCTTCCAGTTGACTCATACATATGTAGACTGCTAAATAATATGTGTGTTCAGTCAAGCATTCTCAGTGTCAATTGCAGCTAACAAATGTTTGTGCCGGGCGTCGCAGTAACATTACTATGACAGTCATGAGTATGGGTAAAACCAAGGTACTATTGTTATATCTACATTACTGTATGATGTGAAAATAGTACTTTACGTATTTTTAGCATCCACTACTATATATTGTTGTTCAGTTCATTAGCCATTCATGTTGGCTGACAAGTACCATTAGTTTATATTGACGAGGTCAGTTCTATTGATATAACCAAACTGAAAGGATTGGAACAGTTTGGAATAATCTATTTAACTGTTTACTGTATATTTTTTGACGAAAGTAGTGCAACTAAATGAGTCCTCCAAGAGCATTCAGGTTTCTCCATATTATCAAAGTAGGACTAATTATACTAAAGGATCATCTCGATGTTAATTTAGGTTTGAACTGTGTCTAGGATTTAAGAATTTTTTATTTCACTTCCCAGTTCAGCTCTCACTCCAGTCTATAACTATACGCCAAATAACAATAAAGAATATTTAGATCATCCAACCAGATATGAAGATTATTATTTATGCCTTCAAATGAAGCTATACGTGGACATATCAACTTATGTATTAGTTTTCTTAAGAGGGAAAAAGCTGGCCTGTGCATAGATTGATGTACGAACACTGGTAGAAAAAAGGCCTACTGTCCCGGTTGGTAAGGGCCTTTAGTCCAGGTTCCTGAACCCGGACTAATGGGTCGGTACTAATGTCATGGCCCTTTAGTCCCGGTTCAGTACAGAACCGGGACAGATGGGCCTCCACGTGGCCTGTGCGCCAAGCCCAGGCAGGAGGGCCTTTAGTCCCGATTGGTGGCACCAACAGGGACCAATAGGCATCCACGCGTCAGCATTTCTGTGGCTTGGGTTTTTGTTTTTTTTAAAGGGGGGGGGGGTTGGGGGTTTTGGTGTTTAATTTAGGTGTTTCATATATTGTGTTAGCTAGCTAATTAATAGAGAGAAGTGTCCTCTCTTTTCTCCGTGCTTGGTCGACGCTACGTACTATACATACGTATAGAGAGGACTAGCTAGACACGCTAGCTAGCTAGTAAACAAACGAAGGAAACAGAAGATCGTCATGAACATATATGCATACAGAGAGAAGTGATATCGACCACCTCTCCTTCTTCGAGAGATTGGTCGAACAACAAGTTCTCGTATATCTATCCGACACTACCGACTACATATATACAATAATTAATTATCTTTTACAAATATAATCGCCTAACATACGGACACGTGGTCCATATAGTATTCTCCGTCTTCAGCGATCACGTGGTCAAGAAAGAATGCCGCCAATTCCTCTTGAATTGCTCGCATGCGATCTGGTGCTAGGAGTTCATCCCGCATTCGAAACATCTAATTTTAAGAAGGGGGTTAATACATATATTTATGAATGAATGAAACTCAACACAAATTATGGTAATAAAATAAAATTGTGAATATTGTTATTTACGCACTTCATATTGTTTGTCAAAGTAGCCCCGCTCACAGGTCGTGTCAGCGGGTGCTCTCAACTTCCCGTCTTTCTTACGGTCCTCACTGTGCCATCGCATCAACTTGGCATGCTCTCCGTTTCTGAACAGATGTTTCAACCGTGGTATTATAGGAGCATACCACATCACCTTCGCAGGAACCCTCTTCCTGGGAGGCTCGCCGTCAACATCACCAGGGTCATCTCGTCTGATCTTATACCGCAATGCACCGCATACCGGGAATGCGTTCAGATCCTTGTAGGCACCGCGGTAGAGGATGCAGTCATTAGGGCATGCATGTATCTTCTCCACCTCCAATCCTAGAGGGCATACGACCTTCTTTGCTGCGTATGTACTGTCAGGCAATTCGTTATCCTTTGGAAGCTTCTTCTTCATTATTTTCAGTACCTTCTAAAATCCTTTATCAGGCACAGCATTCACTGCCTTCCACTGCAGCAATTCGAGTACGGTACCGAGCTTTGTGTTGCCATCTTCGCAATTGGGGTACAACCCTTTTTTGTGATCCTCTAACATGCGATCGAACTTCAGCTTCTCCTTTTGACTTTCGCATTGCGTCCTTGCATCGACAATGACCCAGCGGAGATCATCATCATCGGGCACATTGTCTGGTTCCTCTTGATCTTCAGCAGCTTCGCCCGTTGCAGCATCATCGTGCACATCGTCTGGTTCCTCTTGATGTGCAGTAGCATCACCGTATTCAGGGGGCACATAGTTGTCATCGTACTCTTCTTCTTCGCCGTCTTCCATCATAACCCCTATTTCTCCGTGCCTCGTCCAAACATTATAGTGTGGCATGAAACCCTTGTAAAGTAGGTGGGTGTGAAGGATTTTCCGGTCAGAGTAAGACTTCGTATTTCCACATATAGGGCATGGACAACACATAAAACCATTCTGCTTGTTTGCCTCAGCCACTTCGAGAAAATCATGCACGCCCTTAATGTACTCGGAGGTGTGTCTGTCACCATACATCTATTGCCGGTTCATCTGCGTGCATTATATATAATTAAGTGTGTCAAAAATCATTACAGAACATCATGAATAGATAATTAAGTGACCAAATTAATAGAAGTTCATCATAACATAAAAACCAAAGTACATACATAGTTCTCATCTAACAACATAAAGTCTGCAGAGCATCTAAATTAATTAAACCATACATTGAAACTATATAAAACATTTCAATGCGAAAACAAATGCGATCATAATCGCAACCAAGGTAACAACTGATCCAACGACATAATGATACCAAGCCTCGGTATGAATGGCATATTTTCTAATCTTTCTAATCTTCAAGCGCATTGCATCCATCTTGATCTTGTGATCATCGACGACATCCGCAACATGGAACTCCAATATCATCTTCTCCTCCTCAAGTTTTTTTATTTTTTCCTTCAAGAAATTGTTTTCTTCTTCAACTAAATTTAACCTCTCGACAATAGGGTCGGTTGGAATTTCCGGTTCAACAACCTCCTAGATAAATAAAATCTATGTCACGTTGGTCGGCATAATTTTCATAAACAACAAATGAACCAATAGTTATGAAAAGATAATATATACCACATCCGAATCATAGACAGGACGAGGGCCGACGGGGGCGGATACCAAAACCATCGCACTATATAAGATGCAATAATAAAAGTAAGAAAATAATACAAGTATCTATCTAAACATACAAGTAAGAATATTTTTCCTTTCAGAAAGAAGATAAGAACAAGAGGCTCACCACGGTGGTGCCGGCAATGAGATCGGCGCGGGTGATCGACGGCGGTGAAGACGGGGACGGGGCGTGACGGACCGCTAAACCTAGACAAATATTAAGGAAAATGGAGCTTGGAGGTCGAGTTTGGAGAGGAGAAAGCTTAAGTAGTGTGGCTCAGGCATTCCATCGAACACCTTGTGTGCATAGGAGGTGAGCTAGAGCACCACCAAGCCCTCTCCCCCTCGGCGGCCAGAGAAAACAAAGCAGTGTGCTCTGCTCTTACGCGAGGGGGTATATATAGGCACCTCATTGGACCCGGTTGGTGGCGTGAACCGGGACTAAAGGGGAGCCTTTGGTCCCGGTTCAAGCCACCAACCGGGACCAATGGTTGTGGGCCAGGAGCGAGGCCATTGGTCCCGGTTCGTCCCACCAACCGGGACCAATAGGGCAGACGAACCGGGACCAATGCCCACGAGGCCCCGGCCGGCCCCCTGGGATCACGAACCGGGACAAATACCTCCATTGGTCCCGATTCATGTTAGAACCGGGACTAATGGGCTGACCCGGCCTGGGCCATTGCCCCCTTTTCTACTAGTGGAAGCTTTAGACATGTCAAGTAATCGTACGATTCACATTGCAGATAGATCCATTAGTTCAATATATGACTATGTAAATTTTGCCTTTTCCTCCACGGTAAGAGATCCTTAAATGAACCACCATATTAATTGATAAACAATGTGCCCATGGCACAAAGAAGTGTTAATGTTTAAGGTCCATACATGTGAAGAACCAACCCGCAACAATAAAACCATCTGTTCATTAACTCTCGCCACGTGGATTTCGTTATATAGCTAATTATTGAATTATTTGATAGCGGTATTCCCATGTAATAACAGTACATCTCCCATGAGGAAATCATTCACTAACTTAATTGTTTCAACTATGATTTTCATCCAATTGTTATGGATTATCTTGAAGATCTTTAAGTGTTCCCTAAAAAGGTCCAGAATTCTACTCTAACTATCCATCATACACACAAACACAAGGGGTTCAGATCAGTCTAACACATGGTTTATGCAAGGTGAATGAGAATGCTGCACTGGCGCAGTCCAGAGACGCATGTGTGATAAAGCTCCCCCGTTCATCTATAAAATATTTTCTTTGTTTAATAAAAAATTCCATGGTCGTGATTAATTAGACCATTCTCATATCGAGGTTATATATGCGTGGCTTACATCTATACGTAGGATTTCACACAAATGTACTTCAAATGGAAGTGTACCAAACAATTGCACTGGGACCATAGTTCTCTATTTTCCCATAATCTAATAGTAAAATAATTCACGCAGAAGACACAAAGCCTCATGTAATCTATGGTTTTGTTTACTAGCCGGTGCAGTGTCATGGGTCGATGACTAGTATCTAATAAAGTACGGTTACGACGTTCGGATACACCATTACGCTGTGGTGTTCCAGGTGGCATTAATTGTGAAACTATTCCATATTATTTTAAATGAAGGCCAAACTCGTAACTCAAATATTCGCCTCCGTGATCAGATCGTAGAAACTTTATTTTCTTGTTACGATGATTCTCCACTTCACTCTGAAATTCTTTGAACTTTTCAAATGTTTCAGACTTGTGTTTCGTTAAGTAGATATACCCATATTTTCTTAAATAATATGTAAAGGTCAGAACATAACGATACCCGCCACGTGCCTCAACACTCATTGGACCGCATACCTCGGTATGTATTATTTCTAACTAGATCATTGATGGCGCGGGTTGCCGCGCCCGTCCATTTTATCAATAGAGTGGTAGGGATTTCAATAATATATATGACACAACAAAACATGATACTCCCTCCAATCCAAATTAATTGACACTGATTTAAACCAGCATCGATAAACACTATCCAAATCATGAACCCCTCAAACTAAAAGAAGGTACCCAACTGATTATTGTACAGGTTCATTCATTATTTATGATATTGGGTAAGCATGATTTTCATCTCCTCACAAGTTAATTAATGGATACTTCTAAACACAGCTTTACTATGCTAAAAAGGTAATATATATTTCATCAAACAATCATTGATAAGACAGAAATTTAATTCATCAAACAATCATTGATAATAATATAAATTGCTATATAAGACAGACATTTAATTAGGAAATTTATACCAAATTCTTTGTCATCTTGTTTTTAAGGTCTTGCAAGGTGAGCACAAGAAACACACAAAATATTTCAATTAAGTGTGCTGTCAGTATTGTTTACCAAATTATAAAGCTGCCCAAAACCATCCAGGTATTGAATTACACAAAGATGTTTGCTGATCCCAAAGAACAAAAAAAGAAAGGCCTTCCAATCAAAATGATGCCTGCATTCAGGTTCGTGCACTTTGAATCAAAGTCAAGCTGCATAGGATGTTAAACGACATGTAAAGATGACAAGATCAAAAACTATAATTTAAATGGAAGATAACAGTAAAGCAGGCGCTACAATTTATTTCCAAATTTATAACCTTCTACAAAAATGTGCCAGTGGCTGTACATTTCTTCCAGGTCCATCTAATCACTCTAAGCAGAAATTCATAGTACAAGTTATCGTATGGGAGATGCAAGGTATAAGTGCCACTGTATGGTGCAGACTTTTCTATTATGTGTCATTTTCATAGTAGAATTTTTTTCTGTAATCTACAGCCATATTTAAAGGTAAACTATCCATGCAAATACCATGATTCTTTTCTGAATGTAAAGTCAATTTTCTTGCCAGGAGATGCAAGGGAAATTTCTTCAAATCCAAGAATTCCATTCTGTTTTGTGTAAAGAAGATCAAAGACCAGTAAGAACAGGGAAATTGTTGAGGGAAATGCACTATCGTATTAACAGAGATCATATTGTGTACAAAGTATCAACATCATTCCCACATCAATGATCGCCTATGCACACATATTTATATATCTAACAAAAGGATAATACTGGTCTAAGTAATCAGTCCTAGGCTCAGGTGGAGGTTGTATATAAGAGGTAATTGGATGCCAATGGTTTGGATGTGAGTCGACGTAGGTGGGGATCAGATTTTGTGAAGATTGTTTTTCATATGAAACTGGTAGCATGTGGAGTCCTATGACCTTAGTATATACGATCAAGACTTTTAACAAGACAGATAATGTCCCTTCCAGTCCCGGCTATCAAAGCCGGCACGATTCTATGGGCAATTAAATGTCCCAAGAAAGTGGCGGGTACATTTGCTTGAGTAGATCTGGCTTGTTAAATCATCTGTTTGTTAGTATTACAAATTACGATATATGTACGTGTGTGCCCAGAAAACGTGCCAAAACTACTACGCAGACGATACTTGTTCGGACGAAAGATGGACGATGATGAATCCATTGGCATGTCGTAGTTTGCTCATAGGCATGGACGGCTTGATTAGCACTGTTGTTCAAGAATCGTGCACCATGAGTCGTCTGCATAGCAGCGCTCAAAGCGTGCATGATTCTACAATTAGAAAGATGTCTTTGCCATATATTGCTTATGGTTCCTACAGAATGGTAAACAGTGTGTTTTCTCCAGGGTCCCAGTAATATGCCAAAATCAAGAGTGGGAGTGAGTGAGTGACTCCATAGTAATTACATTAGAATGAAAAAAAAGACAATTTCATTGTACAATACAAACAGAAAATTCCTGCACACACGTGCATTGTGGACTTAATGGATCAGCAAACAAACACTGTCTTATTGATCTTGAAAAGCACCAGCTAAAACTCCTGATCCATGCTAATGCACAAGCATGACAACTCAGATTTTTCATCTCTCATCATATACACAAATATGTACCAACAGAACATTATTTTACTTTTAACAAGAAGATGGGTGTTTATCCACTGACCCTGTTAATCAGCCTGTCATGTATGACAACACTGTTGATTTCATGAACACGTCAGACGAATCTGGATTGGTTCCCTTGCTTTCATCCAGGCAGCAGTGAATCCAGTTGGTGGTCTATAGAGCGGGAACGACGACAGCGGTGCTCTGATACTCGAGGCTCCACCGCCATTGTCCTGGTTCTCCTGTGCTGACTGCTAGCGGAATTCTGGCCAATCCTCCATCCAACAACTTGTACATACTTGTATTTTTTATATGTTTCAGCCAAGAATTAATCCCAAACTTCTATATCGTCTTATGGCATCTTGGATTGAAGGATTCCCCATAATACATAGATCAATATGGGAAAAAACTGGAAAAAAAGATGCAGGAATCTGAATAGCTGACTGAGCATTTGACAACTGAAGAATGAGATGGCAAGGATGCAAGGCTCTGGGCATGTCTACATTGTCGATACTACTGTGATAAATCTATATGCAACACAAGCACAGAACGCCGTGACACAAACCCATTAACTAACATAACAGAAGGACTGCCCTTACCATGCAAACCAAAGACTGCCCCTAAACAAAACAAAAAAAGGGGAAATTAGCAGGTGACAGTCAGTTGGTAGTTCTCACTGAAGATAGTGCCGACGGGGTTCGTGGCGGCCTGGTTCATGGTCGCGGCGCCGATGAGCCACGGTGTCGGTGAAGGTGACGCAGGACGGACTGGTCGTTGGTCGCGAACTCCGTGGTGGCCAAGATCCTGATCCTTGGCGAGGTGGTCGCGGCCGTGGCGGATCTGGCCGCCGCCATGTCGGCGCCTGACCTGGTCGATCTCCCTCTTCTCTTCTGATGAGGTAGGAGGAGAGGGTGGGAGATGAGGTCGGTGGCTTTGGGAGAGAGGATAGGAGGGCCGGAGGCCGGCGGTGAGGTGGGGTGAGGTCGCGTGATGGGAGGGGTAGCGACGTAGCATGGACGATAGCGGCAGCGGCGTACCTAGGTTCCTCGAGAGTAGCCGCTCGCCCTTTTCTCTAGTGTAAATTTCTTCATGGGCTTTGTGGGGCGGCTAGGCCCAATGAACCAAAGTGCTTAGAAATTGTCACCGGAGTAGCTGCCTAGCCCACTTAGCGAGAAAACGTGGAATAAAACAGGGAATCCGACGGCCAAAACCGACTAAAAGTGGCGATTTAACGATTAGAAATGCTGATGGCCTGAAAGGGCTGAAAGGGTGCTCAGTTTTAATATATCTAAATAAGTCATTAGCTCGCTCCATTGTTCCGGAGGACGGAGTTTTAGTCATCTTGCCCATGAGGCAGGGTTCGCTAGTATCAAATGATTGATAATCAAATGTTTCCAAAGGCCCATTAGCATGGAGTTTCTTCATGCGCTTTACACCAATATGACCTAAACAACAGTGCCACAAATATGTTGCACTATCATTATCAACTTTGCATCTTTTGGCATCAATATTATGAATATGTGTATCATCACAATCGAGATTCAACAGAAATAGACCACTCTTCAAGGGTGCATGACCATAAAAGATATTATTCATATAAATAGAACAACCATTATTCTCTGATTTAAATGAATAACACTACGGGAAACAGGAGATTTGCCGTCTGTACTGCTCTTTGCTGTCAGCATTTCGTCGGGACAGACAGCAAAGATTAAATTTACCGACAACTACTGACGGCAAAGAACAACTAACGGCAAAAACATACTTTGCCGTCTGCAGGAAAGAACACAGACGGCAAAAAGACTTTGCCGTATGTAATTTTTTTTACAGACGGCAAAGTAACCGCAAAGACTTTGCCGTCTACGTATTCTCTAACAGACGGCAAAGTAACATTTTTGCCATCTGTAAAAAATATACATACGGCAAAGAGAAAACACATCTGGTGGATCGATCAGGTGGCACCATCACAGCCACCCCCCACCCCTTGCCTCTCTCTCCCTGATCTATCACCCACCCCGACCCCACCATGTTCTCTGTCTGTGCCTTATCCCTTCGCACGTTCTCTCTCCCTTATCCCCGCACGCAACCCTCCCCACGACCGCACGCAGCCCACCCCACGACCTCGCACGCCTTCCGATTCTGCGACGAGCTCCTTCACCCGTACCCTGTCCCTGGTCACCGGCGAGCGCCGCC